>NW_024104829.1:64697-236094 GCF_003945595.2 Pipra filicauda
CCAGGGGTATATAAGGGGTGCAGAGCTCAGCCCATCCCAGCTGCTCCCCTGCAGCGGCTACTTCTCTCTCTCTCTCTCTTTCTCTCTCCATCTTCCTCCTTCTTCGCAGGCCTCCTCGGCCTCCTCCGCCCCCCACGGGTGGACCTCAGGAGGAAAGAACTCCCAGGATCCTGGAGTTCCCATCGGCCAGACCGATGTTTTTCTCTCTTCTTCTTCTTCCTCTTCTTCTTCTTCCTCTTCTTCATCTTCATCTTCTTCTTCTTAGTCTTCTTCCTCATCTTCTTCGGCGTCGTCTTCTTCTTCTTCCTCTTCTTCCTTCCTCTTCTTGCATCGTCTTCAAGTCCACTCTGGGACTTGCTGTTCCTGGACACCCTCCTGCGGTTCGCGGTTATTGTTTGTTATGTTTGCACTGCACTGAATTGTTCAGGCAGCTATTATGAAATAAAGCTACGTAGCCAGACCTGCCGAGTCCTGTCTCTTTATGGGTGGAGGGATGGATGGGTGGAGGGATGGATGGGTGGAGGGATGGATGGGTGGAGGGATGGATGGGTGGAGGGATGGAGGGAGGGATGGATGGGTGGAGGGATGGATGGATGGGTGGAGGGATGGATGGAGGGAGGGATGGATGGAGGGAGGGAGAAGCTGCTGCCCGGGGCCGCCACCGCTGCCACCACCACTCGGGGCCGCTCTGTGGGATCTGCCGCCGCAGAGGGAGTGGGAATCGCCGGAGCTGCCGCCTGCAGAGACAGCGAGGAGTCGCCCTCATTGCCGCAGCGAGACGCCGGAGCTACCGAGGAACGGGAAAAGCTGCAGCTCCAGCCGAAATCGAAAGTAAAATCTTAGGAACCGCGAACAAACCAGCACACACCTGGGGCCTGAAAGCGGCTGGGTAAGGTAAAGCCAACGTGGGAAACAACTCCTCTACAGAAGCAGTCAAGGACACAGAGGCTCTGTGCCTCTTGTTAGGATCATATCAAGTACAAACCGCACGTGCAGAGTTAACAGAACTTATGAAATGGATAAAATCCGTTGGTGGAAGCTCTAAATATAGAAATTTAGGATAAGCTCAAAAAACTCATGAGAGATAAGGCCAGAGCAGGTGATGTCCAAGCTAATAACAGCATCCCTGCACAGACCATTATCATGGGTGTATTACACAGAGCACAAAGACGAACAGAACACCCAACCCGCACCAATACACAACCCCCCAGCCAGGCTGTTAACCACAGCCCAAATCCACAAGACAGACACACACAAAGTGGGGGGAATATACCATGTGCAACCCGAACAGATTTAAATTCGGGGGAGGATCTGCACGGAGGATGAGGATAGACCGGAGATGGGCTCCCTGGGAGAGAGCGAGAGAGCAGGCACGGGGAGATCGGTGGACCGGTGGGGGAGATGCCACGAGGAAGGGATGCAGGTGGGAGATTGGCAAGTGTCATGCACGTCCAGTCATATTCCACCAGCGCCAGGCCCCTCAGTTCCAGCCTTTGCCTTATGAGGTAACAAAGGAACTGAGGCAGTTAGTAAGAGAAACGGGTGTTTCCTCAACTAATACGTTTGCATATTTGGGCACACTGAGTTCAACTTACGTCTTTACTCCACAGGATTGGAAAACTTTGCTGAAACTGGTCCTAAGAAATACACAGTTGAAGGGGACAAAAACCAGCTCTCAGCAAAAGGAGTCTCGGTAAATTTGAACCACAAACCTTGGAAAACAAGGCTGACAAACATCTGGTGATCTGAAGAAATTTGGACCCTTGTTCTGAGACCTGTTGATGTGCAACCCGGAGATTTAATAATGGCTCCCAGCAGATTGAAGAAAAGACTTTTGGAGATGATTGTTAAAACCATGCCTAAACCTCGGTAATCCCTCTATCTCCCATGGAATCCTGCTTGAAGAAAAATTAACTCTTTGGAAATTGCAGTAAAAACTCGTGTAACTCCCAAATTAACAGAGGTTGTCCCCTTCATTAACATGTCCAGCTCCACGTTGGGTGCCATTAGTGGGGGTCTGAAAAATAAAAGCCAGACACGATTCCAGTCACAGTACAGCGTTTGATTGACGGATTTTCGGGAGAATTGAGCAGTGTATGCGAATAATCCACAAGCAGGCATAACATGCAATCACTTAACAAGAGAAGGGGATTTTGCCACAGTAGACTCACAAACAGGCTACCCCCGAGAAATTGATGAAGTGATAGCAAAAGTGGCTTTAAGAGCAATGAGAAAACTCCCAAGGACAGACAGAGACAGTAATCTGTCCTTCACAAAGGTTTTACGAGGTTCTACTGAACCCTTCTCTCAGTTTCTCGATCGGCTTTGCAAACTCTCCCTAAAAGGGAAAAGTGCATTGCTGAGATGGTTTAGCTGCCAGGGGTGGGGGTTCGAACCAGTTGACTTGTGCCCCCCCCTCCTGGTCTGTTGTTCATCCATTATTTGTGGTATGACAGGGCCATGCACAGGGGATAAGACACATATCTGTATGACAGCTATGGGAATCAGAGAATAGCTGGGTGGAAGGACCTTAAAGAGTAGCTTGTTTTCCAGCGCTGTGCATAGGGACAACCTTCACACTAGCCCAGGTTTGCTCCAAGCCCTCTCCACCATGCCTTGGATCGTGCAGGATCCAGGGGCCAGCCACACGTCCCTGCACAACCTGGGCAGGGCCTCCCCACCCTCACGCCAGAATTTCTTCTTCTTCTGTGCTTTCTCGTCTAATATCCCACGAAAACCACTCTGTTTCAGTGTTGAAGCCAATTTTCCCCCCTTGCCCGGTCACGCCAGGCCCTTGGCCACATAGTCTCTTCTCTGGATCCCTTTCCCCCCATGGCGTGGAGTGGCCCAGTTCTAGTTCCATTTCCATCTGAGGAACCATTCCGACGTCTTGAAGGATAGGGAAAGGGAACTCCAGCATCAGGGGTTTCTTCAGGTCCTGAGCCTGGAGGGGAGAGGTGCCCTCCCCTCCTCTCCCCACCCACGTGGTTCCATGGCCGGCACAGAGACAGCACACTGGCGTGGAGAGGAGGTAAGAGAGAGTTTATTGTTGGGGATGTTACATTTATAGGGTTTAGGAGGATTCACAGAGTAACCAATTAGAAGTCTCAAGGGGCTTACAGGAACACCCAGTCACAGGAAGGGGTTAACAAGGTCCAATGAGAACACCTTAGGACATCTTCCCAGGACATTCCTGCATGGGAGACCACAAAAAGGTATTTTGAAACATGTTTAAACAACAGTTTTCCCATATAATGCAGATTTACTGCCACACTCTCCATCTTTCTTGTTGACACTTTCAGGTCTGGAAGGCCACAATTAGGTCACCCCAGAGCCTTCTCCCAGCCTTTGGTCTCAGCAGAGCTGCTCCATCCCTCTGATCATCTTGGTGCCTCCTCTGGATTCTTTCCAACAGCTCCATGCCCTTGCTCTGCTGGGACCCCAGAGCTGGATGCAGTATATGCACATACACCAGAAAAATTCTGCTTCTTCCTGGGCAGTGTGAGGAATCAAGGGCTTGAAGTTCTACTTTTAGACAGAGCAAAAATGAGGCTAAAATATATTAGAGTTTATTAAACTGAAGTACCAGATTTTGGGTAAAATAGCTAAAAAAAAAAAAGAAGAAAATTCAATAACTGAACGAAAATACAAGTGTTAGTATCCTGACATGTATAATATTGTCTCTTGGTTTTTTGAGATTTCGTGAAGTTTCTCATTAAAGCCTTTAAAATACTTTGAAAGCATCCTAAGTGCTGTAGAATGTTTTTCCCTGTGCTTCTAAAGTGTTCTAAAAATCCTTAAGGATCTGTGCAAACTCTGTCTCTAAAAAAACTGAATTTGCTTTGAGTGTCTAAACCTGACTGAAAATAACTAGTCCATCCAACTCAAAAGAACACACAATTCATTCAAGTTCATCTTGGGATTTGATTCTTCTGATAAAAATGGTGAAAACCAGCAGTTCTGAAAATGCAGGCAGAAAAACAGGTTGATCTCCTAGGTCTGTTTAGTGGATGCTTAGTTGCTGCTCTCTTTCAGAAAAACAGATCCCTCCCCTTTTCTTCAAGGAGTAAATATTTTCGGGCCTCTCACATCTGTAGAAAACTGCCTTTCCTGAGGAATTGATTCCAAAAGTCACTGCAGTTCTATTGGTAGGACAAATGGGTCTTTAATGGTTCTCAGTCTCCTTTGGATATTCATGCTAAGGTGCATTTATTTTCCATTTAGGAAAGAATCCTGTGGTAACCAAGCACTCCCATTAGCTGCAAAACGCAGTTCTTTTAGGAAACCAATTTCCACTGTTTCTTGAGGAGATTGAGGAAACTATCGCATTTGTTAGGGAAGTTAAAACCACCATATGTCTTCTTCTTCACACTTGTCCTTGCTCAAGTGTGTTCAGGGTTCCATGTACAGCTGCAGTGCTTCCCAAGGATCTTCCTGCTTCTGGATTTTAAAAATCTTGAGTGGCCTTCATGCTTTAGAAAAGAAGACATGAGAGTAGAATGGTACAAGGGTTTGGGCTGGGGGGAGACCTTAAAGGTCATCCAGTTCCAACCCTCATGTGGGACTGTGGCCAAAGACCCCCCTGGGCACAGCAGGGGCTGCAAAGGCCACAAGTGCCGGGGCTGCCCCGGGCCGGGTCCAGGCGGTCCCGCTGTCCATGGGGGGCCGGGGGTGGCCCTTTGTGACACGGGGGCACCTTCCAGGGCCCTTTGTGAGGTGGCACATGGGTGTGCCCAGAGGCCTTTGTGACATCCCAGACCCCGCCCTGCCCCAGGGGTATATAAGGGGTGCAGAGCTCAGCCCATCCCAGCTGCTCCCCTGCAGCGGCTACTTCTCTCTCTCTCTCTTTCTCTCTCCATCTTCCTCCTTCTTCGCAGGCCTCCTCGGCCTCCTCCGCCCCCCACGGGTGGACCTCAGGAGGAAAGAACTCCCAGGATCCTGGAGTTCTCATCGGCCAGACCGATTTTTTTCTCTCTTCTTCTTCTTCCTCATCATCTTCTTCCTCTTCTTCTTCTTCCTCTTCTTCATCTTCTTCTTCTTCTTCTTGGTCTTCTTCCTCATCTTCTTCGGCGTCGTCTTCTTCCTCTTCTTCCTTCCTCTTCTTGCATCGTCTTCAAGTCCACTCTGGGACTTGCTGTTCCTGGACACCCTCCTGCGGCTCGCGGTTATTGTTTGTTATGTTTGCACTGCACTGAATTGTTCAGGCAGCTATTATGAAATAAAGCTACGTAGCCAGACCTGCCGGGTCCTGTCTCTTTATGGGTGGAGGGATGGATGGGTGGAGGGATGGATGGGTGGAGGGATGGATGGGTGGAGGGATGGATGGAGGGAGGGATGGATGGAGGGAGGGATGGATGGGTGGAGGGATGGATGGAGGGAGGGATGGATGGGTGGAGGGATGGATGGAGGGAGGGATGGATGGGTGGAGGGATGGATGGGTGGAGGGATGGATGGAGGGAGGGAGAAGCTGCTGCCCGGGGCCGCCCCCGCTGCCGCCACCACTCGGGGCTGCTCTGTGGGATCTGCCGCCGCAGAGGGAGTGGGAATCGCCGGAGCTGCCGCCTGCAGAGACAGCGAGGAGTCACCTTCATTGCCGCAGCGAGACGCCGGAGCTACCGAGGAACGGGAAATCGAAAGTAAAATCTTAGGAACCGCGAACAAACCAGCACACACCTGGGGCCTGAAAGCGGCTGGGTAAGGTAAAGCCAACGTGGGAAACAACTTCTGCACAGTAACAGACAAGGACACAGAGGCTCTGTGCCTCTTGTTAGGATCATATCAAGTACAAACCACACACGCAGAGTTAACAGAACTTATGAAATGGATAAAATTCGTTGGTGGAAGCTCTAAATATAGAAATTTAGGATAAGCTCAAAAAACTCATGAGAGATAAGGCCAGAGCAGGTGATGTCCAAGCTAATAACAGCATCCCTGCACAGTCCATTATCTTGGATTTCTTACACAGACCACAAAGACGAACGGAACACCCAACCCGCACCAGTAAAAACTCGTGTAACTCCCCAATTAACAGAGGTTGTCCCCTTCATTAACATGTCCAGCTCCACATTGGGTGCCATTAGTGGGGGTCTGAAATATAAAAGCCAGACACGATTCCAGTCACAGTACAGTGTTTGATTGACGGATTTTCGGGAGAATTGTGCGGTGTATGCAAATAATCCACAAGCAGGCATAACATGCAATCACTTAACAGGAGAAGGGGATTTTGCCAGCAGAGAACCAGGAACTGTAACATCTACTGCTGTAGTGTTAATTCCTACAAAGGTTTTGGGACTGTTGGTCCCCGGGGTACATGCACTGTTGATAGGGGGATCGTCAACCACTATGATGGGTTTGTTTGTTCTGCCTGGAGTGATAGACTCAGACTCCCACAGTGAGATTCAAATAATGGCATGGACCCCAGCACCCCCCTGTCACATCCCTAAGGGACAAAAGATTGCCCAATTGATCCCTATTTTCAGCACCTCTCCTGCTGGGGAGGGGGAGAGGGGCTCAGGGGCTTTTGGAAGCACAGGCAAGACACAAAGCTATTGGGCAAGGGCCATTACAACAACACAGCCTAAGGTGATGTGCCAAATAGATGGGTGTAGATTCACAGGCTTGGTGGACACAGATGTGATAAGGCACTGGCTCAGCTGTTTGGCAACACTGGGTACCCCAAAGCAGATGAAGATCAACTATGGACCAGCTTACATATCAGAAAAGGTAAGAACCTTCCTGTCAAATTGGGGACTTTCTCGCTCCACAGGCATCCCACATTCACCTACGGGACAGGCCATAGTAGAAAGGGCACATCGCACCTTGGAAGACATGTTGCTTAAACAAAGGAAGGGGGAGTCCATCTGTAACCCACAAGAGCGTCTGTGGAAAGCAACATATGTCATAAATTTTTTAAATTGTGACAGTGCTGAAAAAAGCAGGCACGAAAGGCAACACAGACCTCAGGCATTCTCCTCTCCCAAACCACCAGTCATGATAAGGGATCTAATTTCGGGACAGTGGATGGGACTGGTAGATCTTGTGACGTGGTGGAGGGTTTATGCATGTGTGTCTACAGGAAAAGAGCTGAAATGGGTTCCTTCCAGATGTGTCAGACCTTACCTAGGTACATCTCCACAGCAACAAGAACCAGAGTAATGCAGAGTCCAAAATCATGGTTATGTTTACCATTTGGTGATGATGTTTACATTTCAGGTTTACAATTGAAGATGACCAATGTGGCAAAATGCAGAGCTGACACAAAAACCCACGAGTGTGCATGTGGAGAGTGAGGTGGCGGCCACCTGTGAGTGTGTGTGAGTGAATAAAAGAGTTGTGTGAATGGATAAAGCACCTCAAACACCAAACACCTCATAAGAGTATCACTACCTCAGCCACATGGTCACATTAGGAGAATTTAGTTTACTGTGTTTAGCTAGCTTTTGAAATAAATTTGAATTTTCCTGTTTATATAAACCCTGAGAAAAATAAAGGTTATAAGTTTATAGGTACTACACAGTTGGGCCAAGGCCCTTAGGTTAAGAAAGCTGATTTTCCAAATTACACCATACTGCTTAAGAAAATAAAGGTTTAAGGTAATACCAACAGGTTTAAAAGGTTAAGGAAAACATTTTCAATAGATATATAAGCTGTTAAAGAACCAGAGTGAGTGGTGTGCTGGGTCACTGCAATGCTATGGGAGTTGTATAAGGTAACGTTTTGATATTTGCATTGTTGTTGTTGCACTGTTTTTGTGACTCGTCTTAAATAATTGGATGGGGGGAGATGTGGAGACGTTTCCCAGGGATGCAAGGGGTGCATTCTGGGACTTGAAGTGCCTGGACAGCCTCCTGGGGCACATGAGCAATGTGTGCTGTGCTGACATTGGTCAGGCAGTCACATGTCCTCCAGAGAGATTATAAGGAAGCACCTTTCTTTGAAATAAACAGATTTGGCTGCTTGCCACCTACCTGCCAGCGAGTGTCTTCTTTATATTACATTAATATGCAACACTTCTTCTTCTTCTTCTTCCTCTTCTTCTTCTTCCTCTTCTTCTTCTTCCTCTTTTTCTTCTTTCTTCTTCTTTCTTCTTGTTCTTCTTCTTCTTCTCCTTCTTCTTCCTCTTCTTCTTCTTCTTCCTCTTCTTCTTCTTCTTCTTCTTCCTCATCTTCGTCTTCTTCTTCTTCTTTCTTCTTCTTCTTCTTCCTCTTCTTCTTCTTCTTCTTCTTCCTCATCTTCTTCTTCCTCATCTTCTTCTTTTTCATCTTCTTCTTCTTCTTCATTCTTCTTCTTCTCCTTCTTTCTTCTTCTCCTTCTTTCTTCTTCTTCTTCTTTCTTTCCTCCTTTCTTCCACTTCCAGGGGTCCACAGCTACTCTGCACAACCTGTGCCAATGCCCTACCAGTCTCACAGAGAAGATTTTCTTCCTGATATCCCATCTACCCCAACTCTCTGCCTCTTTGAATCCATTCCCCCTTGTCCTGTCACCCCAGACCCTCCTAAACAGTCTCTCTCCATCCTTCTTGTCACTCCTTTCAGGTCCTGCAAGGTCACAATCAGGTCCCCCCAAAGCTTTTCTTCTCCAGGCTGAACAATCCCACCTCTCCCAGTCTTTCCTCCCAGCAGAGCTGCTCCAGCCCTGGGATCCTCTTGGTTCCTGCTCTGGACTCTCTCCAGTAGCTCCATGTCCTTGCTGAGCTGTTCCCCAGGGCTGGAGCAGCTCTGCAGGGGGGTCTCACCAGAGCAGAGGGGCAGAGCCGTCAGCACAGATCCTGCTGTTTAATGTTGTACAAAATGGTGTTAAAGAGGGAAGAAAAACAAGGACAAAAAGAGATGAAAAGGGAGAATTTCAGCAGCTCTTCTCCCTCAGCTGCTAACAAGCATCATGGTTCATGTAGAGCCAGCACCTTCTCCGGGATCAGACTTTCTGAAATCAACAGTTCCCAATAAAGATGGGACATTTTCCCACAGAGAATTTTTTCGACTGTCTGCTGGAAATTAGAAGGAAAAAAGCTTTCACAAATGTTTGTGGTGATAGTTTTTGACAGAGCCTTTTAAATCTTTAGTGAGATATCAGTTGAGTGTGGTTCTTTGCATATTTTACTTATTTCCTAAAAGTAGCCATAAAGCAAAACAGATTGGAACTGCCTTCAGGAACTCTGTTTTAAAATTTTCTGTATTTAAGAGCACAGCTCTACAGTGTATTTACAGATCGTTTATCTCTCTAATTAATTGTTTTAGAGATAGCTATTATTTGCTGTCATATATTAAGGAACACAAGGAGGAAGAGAAAGAAAAGAGGAGCCCTAAAGCCTTTCTACATCATTCTCCATTTCTAAAGCACTTAAGAGTGTGTGTTACCCATACATTTTTATGTGAGATCCATTCCAAAAAGGACTGGCCACAGTGAATTAACGGGAGCTTTGCCTTGGAGACTGAGCTTCTTAGCCTGGGTTTTAACATCCCCTCCTTTTGCTGCGGACTGGGACTCGTGGTTGCAAAAACTAGAAGTTAAAAGCCTTGCCCACAAAACTAATAAGGCTGTGAGAAATGGAATTACAGAGCACAACACAGAGGGACAATTGGAGAAAATAAAAATTCTGCTGGAAGAACTGAGAAGAATCGGTGTAACATTTGCAGGACTGGGATGTGAAGCTCTGCTGCCTTTCAGTCTTCTCATCTTTGCAAATGTTGTCTTTTTAGTTTGCTATGGAAAGCAACAACTGTATGTTGGTGTTTCCCTTCGTGTTTAATGGAAAAAAATTGCTGAATCAAAATCCCTGGTCTTCTTTTTATTGAACTTATTTATTCTGAAACCTGTGAACAGTATTTCTTCTGGAAACCTGAGGGTTTCCAGCTGCTGGATACTGTAGCTTCAGTACTTCAAGGGGCTTTTAAGAAAAAATAGAAACAAATGTTTCAGCAGGGCCAGTTGCAACAGGACAAGGGGTAATGGCTTCAAACTGAGGGTAGGTTTAGACTGGATATTAGGAAGAAAATTTTTAGGATGAGGGGTTGAAACCCTGGGACAGGTTGCTCGGAGAGGTTGTAGGTGGCCCATCCCTGGAAATGTTCAAGGTCAGGGTGGATGGGATTTGGAGCAGGCTGATCTAGTGGAAGGTGTCCCTGCCCATGGCATGGGGGTTGGAATGAACTTTATGGTTCCTTTCAAGCCAAACCCTTCCATGATTCTTTTAACTCCCCTGTGCACGTTGTTGCACAGTCAGCTCTTAAGACAGAGGGTGAAAAAGTCTTATTAAGCAGTGACCAGGGCAGAAGAGGGCAAAGGACACTGTTTGATATGCAAGCACAAATGTGTAATTTTTGCAGGCCCAAAGACTTGGAACTGCTCTGAGCCTGCTGACTTGTGCCCCCCTCTTTTGTCTCTTGTTTCATCCATTATCTGTGTATAAGAGTGCACATGCACATGTGTATATAGACACATATCTGTATGGACAGCTATGGAATCATAGAATAGCCTGGGTTGGAAGGGACCTTAAAGATTATCTTGTTCCACTGCTGTGCATAGGGACACCTTCCACTAGCCCAGGTTGCTCCAAGCCCTCTCCAACCTGGCCTTGGATACTTGCAGGGATCCAGGGGCAGCCACAGCTTCTCTGGACAACCTGGGCCAGGGCCTCAGCACCCTCACAGCCAAGAATTTCTTCCTAATATCCCATCTAACCCGACTCTGTGTCACTTTGAAGCCATTTCCCCCTTGCCCTCTCACTCCAGGCCCTTGCAAATAGTCTCTCTCCATCTTTCTTGTTGACACTTTCCGGTCTGGAAGGCCACAATTAGGTCACCCCAGAGCCTTCTCCCAGCCTTTGGTCCCAGCAGAGCTGCTCCAGCCCTCTGATCATCTTGGTGCCTCCTCTGGACTCTTTCCAACAGTTCCATGCCCTTGCTGTGCTGGGCCCCCAGAGCTGGATGCAGTATATGCACATACACCAGAAAAATTCTGCTTCTTCCTGGGCAGTGTGAGGAATCAAGGGCTTGGAGTTCAGCTTTTAGATAGAGCAAAAATAAGGCTAAAATATATTGGAGTTTATTAAACTGAAGTACCAGATTTTGGATAAAATAGCTAGAAAAAAAAAAAAGAAAAATCAGTAACTGAATGAAAATATAAGTGTTAATATCCTGACATGTATAACATTGTCTCTTGGCTTTTTGAGATTTCGTGAAGTTTCTCATTAAAGCCTTTAAAATACTTTGAAAGCATCCTAAGTGCTGTAGAATGTTTTTCCCTGTGCTTCTAAAGTGTTCTAAAAATCCTTAAGGATCTGTGCAAACTCTGTCTCTAAAAAAACTGAATTTGCTTTGAGTGTCTAAACCGGACTAAAAAGAACTCGTCCATCCAACTCAAAAGAACACGCAATTTATTCAAGTTCATCTTGGGATTTGATTCTTCTGATAAAAATGGTGAAAACCAGCAGTTCTGAAAATGCAGGTAGAAAAACAGGTTGATCTCCTAGGTCTGTCTAGTTGCTGCTTAGTTGCCCTCTTTCAGAAAAACAGATCCCTCCCCTTTTCTTCAAGGAGTAAATATTTTCTGGCCTCTCACATCTGTAGAAAACTGCCTTTCCTGAGGAATGGATTCCAAAAGTCACTGCAGTTCTATTGGTAGAACAAATGGGTCTTTAATGGTTCTCAGTCTCCTTTGAATATTCATGCTAAGGTGCATTTTTTTTCCATTTAGGAAAGAATCCTGTGGTAACCAAGCACTCCCATTAGCTGCAAAACGCAGTTCTTTTGGGAAACCAATTTCCACTGTTTCTTGAGGAGACTGAGGAAATACCACGTTTGTTAGGGAAGTTAAAACCACCATATGTCTTCTTCACACTTGTCCTTGCTCAAGTGTGTTCAGGGTTCCATGTACAGCTGCAGTGCTTCCCAAGGATCTTCCTGCTTCTGGATTTTAAAAATCTTGAGTGGCCTTCATGCTTTAGAAAAGAAGACATGAGAGTAGAATGGTACAAGGGTTTGGGCTGGGGGGAGACCTTAAAGGTCATCCAGTTCCAACCCTCGTGTGGGACCGTGGCCAAAGACCCCCCTGGGCACAGCAGGGGCTGCAAAGGCCACAAGTGCCGGGGCTGCCCCGGGCCGGGTCCAGGCGGTCCCGCTGTCCATGGGGGGCCGGGGGTGGCCCTTTGTGACACGGGTCGCCTTCCAGGACCCTTTGTGAGGTGGGACATGGGTGTGCCCAGAGACCTTTGTGACAGCCCAGACCCCGCCCTGCCCCAGGGGTATATAAGGGGTGCAGAGCTCAGCCCATCCCAGCTGCTCCCCTGCAGCGGCTACTTCTCTCTCTCTCTCTCTTTCTCTCTCCATCTTCCTCCTTCTTCGCAGGCCTCCTCGGCCTCCTCCGCCCCCCACGGGTGGACCTCAGGAGGAAAGAACTCCCAGGATCCTGGAGTTCCCATCGGCCAGACCGATGTTTTTCTCTCTTCTTCTTCTTCCTCATCATCTTCTTCCTCTTCTTCCTCTTCTTCATCTTCTTCTTCTTCTTCTTGGTCTTCTTCCTCATCTTCTTCGGCGTCGTCTTCTTCCTCTTCTTCCTTCCTCTTCTTGCATCGTCTTCAAGTCCACTCTGGGACTTGCTGTTCCTGGACACCCTCCTGCGGTTCGCGGTTATTGTTTGTTATGTTTGCACTGCACTGAATTGTTCAGGCAGCTATTATGAAATAAAGCTACGTAGCCAGACCTGCCGAGTCCTGTCTCTTTATGGGTGGAGGGATGGATGGGTGGAGGGATGGATGGGTGGAGGGATGGATGGGTGGAGGGATGGATGGGTGGAGGGATGGAGGGAGGGATGGATGGGTGGAGGGATGGATGGATGGGTGGAGGGATGGATGGAGGGAGGGATGGATGGAGGGAGGGAGAAGCTGCTGCCCGGGGCCGCCACCGCTGCCACCACCACTCGGGGCCGCTCTGTGGGATCTGCCGCCGCAGAGGGAGTGGGAATCGCCGGAGCTGCCGCCTGCAGAGACAGCGAGGAGTCGCCCTCATTGCCGCAGCGAGACGCCGGAGCTACCGAGGAACGGGAAAAGCTGCAGCTCCAGCCGAAATCGAAAGTAAAATCTTAGGAACCGCGAACAAACCAGCACACACCTGGGGCCTGAAAGCGGCTGGGTAAGGTAAAGCCAACGTGGGAAACAACTCCTCTACAGAAGCAGTCAAGGACACAGAGGCTCTGTGCCTCTTGTTAGGATCATATCAAGTACAAACCGCACGTGCAGAGTTAACAGAACTTATGAAATGGATAAAATCCGTTGGTGGAAGCTCTAAATATAGAAATTTAGGATAAGCTCAAAAAACTCATGAGAGATAAGGCCAGAGCAGGTGATGTCCAAGCTAATAACAGCATCCCTGCACGGTCCATTATCTTGGATTTCTTACACAGACCACAAAGACGAACAGAACACCCAACCCGCACCAGTAAAAACTCGTGTAACTCCCCAATTAACAGAGGTTGTCCCCTTCATTAACATGTCCAGCTCCACGTTGGGTGCCATTAGTGGGGGTCTGAAATATAAAAGCCAGACACGATTCCAGTCACAGTACAGCGTTTGATTGACGGATTTTCGGGAGAATTGTGCGGTGTATGCAAATAATCCACAAGCAGGTATAACATGCAATCGCTTAACAGGAGAAGGGGATTTTGCCAGCAGAGAACCAGGAACTGTAACATCTACTGCTGTAGTGTTAATTCCTACAAAGGTTTTGGGACTGTTGGTCCCCGGGGTACATGCACTGTTGATAGGGGGATCATCAACCACTATGATGGGTTTGTTTGTTCTGCCTGGAGTGATAGACTCAGACTCCCACAGTGAGATTCAAATAATGGCATGGACCCCAGCACCCCCCTGTCACATCCCTAAGGGACAAAAGATTGCCCAATTGATCCCTTTTTTCAGCACCTCTCCTACTGGGGAGGGGGAGAGGGGCTCAGGGGCTTTTGGAAGCACAGGCAAGACACAAAGCTATTGGGCAAGGGCCATTACAACAACACAGCCTAAGGTGATGTGCCAAATAGATGGGCGTAGATTCACAGGCTTGGTGGACATAGATGTGATAAGGCACTGGCTCAGTTCTTTGGCAACGCTGGGTACCCCAAAGCAGATGAAGATCAACTATGGACCAGTTTACATATCAGAAAAGGTAAGAACCTTCCTGTCAAATTGGGGGATTTCTCGCTCTACAGGCATCCCACATTCACCTACGGGACAGGCCATAGTAGAAAGGGCACATCGCACCTTGAAAGACATGTTGCTTAAACAAAGGAAGGAGGAGTCCATCTGTAGGCCACAAGAGCATCTGTGGAAAGCAACATATGTCATCAATTTTTTAAATTGTGACAGTGCTGAAAAAAAAAGGCACGAAAGGCAACACAGACCTCAGGCATTCTCCTCTCCCAAACCACCAGTCATGATAAGGGATCTAACTTGGGGACAGTGGATGGGACTGGTAGATCTTGTGATGTGAGGGAGGGGTTATGCCTGAAACGGGTTCCTTCCAGATGTGTCAGACCTTACCTAGGTACATCTCCACAGCAGCAAGAACCAGAGCAATGCAGAGTTTAAAAACATGGTTATGTTTACCATTTGGTGATGATGTTTACATTTCAGGTTTACAATTGAAGATGACCAATGTGGCAAAATGCAGAGCTGACACAAAAACCCACGAGTGTGTATGTGGAGAGTGAGGTGGCGACCACCCGTGTGAGTGTGTGTGAGTAAATAAAAGAGTTGTGTGAATGGATAAAGCACCTCAAACACCAAACACCTCATAAGAGTATCACTACCTCAGCCACATGGTCACATTAAGAAAAGTCAGTTTACTGCATTTAGCTTACTTTGGAAATAAAGTTGAATTTTCCTGTTTATATAAACCCTGAGAAAAATAAAGGTTATAAATTTATAGATACTACACAGTTGGGCCAAGGCCCTTAGGCTAAGAAAGCTGGTTTTCCAAATTACACCATACTGCTTAAGAAAATAAAGGTTTAAGGTAATACCAACAGGTTTAAAAGGTTAAGGAAAACATTTTCAATCGATATATAAGCTGTTAAAGAACCAGAGTGAGTGGTGTGCTGGGTCACTGCAATGCTATGGGAGTTGTATAAGGTAATGTTCTGATATTTGTATTGTTGTTGTTGCACTGTTTTCGTGACTTGTCTTAAATAATTGGATGGGGGGAGATGTGGAGACGTTTCCCAGGGATGCAAGGGGTGCATTCTGGGACTTGAAGTGCCTGGACAGCCTCCTGGGGCACATGAGCAATGTGTGCTGTGCTGACAGTGGTCAGGCAGTCACATGTCCTCCAGAGAGATTATAAGGAAGTACCTTTCTTTGAAATAAACAGATTTGGTTGCTTGCCACCTACCTGCCAGGGAGTGTCTACTTTATATTACATTAATATGCAACACTTCTTCTTCTTCCTCTTCTTCTTCTTCTTCTTTTTTCTTCTTCTTCTTCTTCTTCTTTCTTCTTCTTCTTCTTCCTCTTCTTCCTCTTCTTCTTCTTCTTCTTCTTCTTCTTCTTCTTCTTCCTCATCTTCTTCTTCTTCTTCTTCTTCTTCTTCTTCTTCTTCTTCCTCATCTTCTTCTTCTTCTTCTTCTTCTTCTTCTTCTTCTTCTTCTTCTTCTTCTTCTTCTTCTTCTTCTTCTTCTTCTCCTTCTTTTTCTTCTTCTTTCTTTCCTCCTTTCTTCCACTTCCAGGGGTCCACAGCTGCTCTGCTCAACCTGTGCCAGTGCCCTACCAGTCTCACAGAGAAGAATTTCTTCCTGGTATCCCATCTACCCCAACTCTCTGCCTCTTTGAATCCTTTCCCCCTTGTCCTGTCACCCCAGACCCTCCTAAACAGTCTCTCTCCATCCTTCTTGTCACTCCCTTCAGGTCCTGCAAGGCCACAGTCAGGTCCCCCCAAAGCTTTTCTTCTCCAGGCTGAACAATCCCACCTCTCCCAGTCTTTCCTCCCAGCAGAGCTGCTCCAGCCCTGGGATCCTCTTGGGGCCTGCTCTGGACTCTCTCCAGCAGCTCCATGTCCTTGCTGTGCTGTTCCCCAGGGCTGGAGCAGCTCTGCAGGGGGGGTCTCACCAGAGCAGAGGGGCAGAGCCGTCAGCACAGATCCTGCTGTTTAATGCTGTACAAAATGGTGTTAAAGAGGGAAGAAAAACAAGGGCAAAAAGAGATGAAAATGGAGAATTTCAGCAGCTCTTCTCCTTCAGCTGCTAACAAGCATCATGGTTCATGTAGAGCCAGCACCTTCTCCGGGATCAGACTTTCTGAAATCAACAGTTCCCATTAAAGACGGGACATTTTCCCACAGAGAATTTTTTCGACTGTCCCGCTGGAAATTAGAAGGAAAAAAGCTTTCACAAATGTTTGTGGTGATAGTTTTTGACAGAGCCTTTTAAATCTTTAGTGAGATAGCAGCTGAGTGTGGTTCTTTGCATATTTTACTTATTTCCTAAAAGTAGCAGGAAAGCAAAACAGATTGGAACTGTCTTCAGGGACTCTGTTTTAAAATTTTGTGTATTTAAGAGCACAGCTCTACAGTGTATTTACAGATCGTTTATCTCTCTAATTAATTATTTTAGAGAAAGCTATTATTTGCTGTCATATATTAAGGAACACACGGAGGAAGACAAAGAAAAGAGGAACCCTAAAGCCTTTCTACATCATTCTCCATTTCTAAAGCACTTAAGAGTGTGTGTTACCCATACATTTTTATGTGAGATCCATTCCAAAAAGTACTGGCCAAACGGAATTAACGGGAGCTTTGCCTTGGAGACTGAGCTTCTTAGCCTGGGTTTTAACATCCCCTCCTTTTGCTGCGGACTGGGACTCCGGGTTGCAAAAACTAGAAGTTAAAGCCTTGCCCACAAAACTAATAAGGCTGTGAGAAATGGAATTACAGAGCACAACACAGAGGGACAATTGGAGAAAATAAAAATTCTGCTGGAAGAACTGAGAAGAATCGGTGTAACATTTGCAGGACTGGGATGTGAAGCTCTGCTGCCTTTCAGTCTTCTCATCTTTGCAAATGCTGTCTTTTTAGTTTGCTATGGAAAGCAACAACTGTATGTTGGTGTTTCCCTTCGTGTTTAATGGAAAAAAATTGCTGAATCAAAATCCCTGGTCTTCTTTTTATTGAACTTATTTATTATGAAACCTGTGAACAGTATTTCTTCTGGAAACCTGAGGGTTTCCAGCTGCTGGATACTGTAGCTTTGGTACTTCAAGGGGCTTTTAAGAAAAAATAGAAACAAATGTTTCAGCAGGGCCAGTTGCAACAGGACAAGGGGTAATGGCTTCAAACTGAGGGTAGGTTTAGACTGGATATTAGGAAGAAAATTTTTAGGATGAGGGGTTGAAACCCTGGGACAGGTTGCTCGGAGAGGTTGTGGGTGCCCGATCCCTGGAAATGTTCAAGGTCAGGTTGGATGGGATTTGGAGCAGTCTGATCTAGTGGAAGGTGTCCATGCCCATGGCATGGGGGTTGCAGGGATCCAGGGGCAGCCACAGCTTCCCTGCACAACCTGGGCCAGGGCCTCCGCACCCTCACAGCCAAGAATTTCTTCCTAATATCCCATCGAACCCTACTCTGTGTCAGTTTGAAGCCATTTCCCCCTTGCCTTGTTACTCCAGGCCCTTGCAAATAGTCTCTTGCCTCTGGATCCCTTTTCCCCCACGGCGTGGGGCGGCCCAGTTCTAGCTCCATTTCCATCTGAGGAACCATTCCGACGTCTTGAAGGATAGGGAAAGGGAACTCCAGCATCAGGGGTTTCTTCAGGTCCTGAGCCTGGAGGGGAGAGGTGCCCTCCCCTCCTCTCCCCACCCACGTGGTTCCATGGCCGGCACAGAGACAGCACACTGGCATGGAGAGGAGGTAAGAGAGAGTTTATTGTTGGGGATGTTACATTTATAGGGTTTAGGAGGATTTACAGAGTAACCAATTAGAAGTCTCAAGGGGCTTAGAGGAACACCCAGTCACAGGAAGGGGTTAACAAGGTCCAATGAGAACACCTTAGGACATCTTCCCAGGACATTCCTGCATGGGAGACCACAAAAAGGTATTTTGAAACATGTTTAAACAACACTTTTCCCATATAATGCAGATTTACTGCCACACTCTCCATCTTTCTTGTTGACACTTTCAGGTCTGGAAGGCCACAATTAGGTCACCCCAGAGCCTTCTCCCAGCCTTTGGTCTCAGCAGAGCTGCTCCATCCCTCTGATCATCTTGGTGCCTCCTCTGGACTCTTTCCAACAGCTCCATGCCCTTGCTGTCCTGGGCCCCCAGAGCTGGATGCAGTATATGCACATACACCAGAAAAATTCTGCTTCTTCCTGGGCAGTGTGAGGAATCAAGGGCTTGGAGTTCAGCTTTTAGATAGAGCAAAAATAAGGCTAAAATATATTAGAGTTTATTAAAATGAAGTACCAGATTTTGGGTAAAATAGCTAAAAAAAAAAAAGAAGAAAATTCAGTAACTGAATGAAAATATAAGTGTTAATATCCTGACATGTATAACATTGTCTCTTGGCTTTTTGAGATTTCGTGAAGTTTCTCATTAAAGCCTTTAAAATACTTTGAAAGCATCCTAAGTGCTGTAGAATGTTTTTCCCTGTGCTTCTAAAGTGTTCTAAAAATCCTTAAGGATCTGTGCAAACTCTGTCTCTAAAAAAACTGAATTTGCTTTGAGTGTCTAAACCTGACTGAAAATAACTAGTCCATCCAACTCAAAAGAACACACAATTTATTCAAGTTCATCTTGGGATTTGATTCTTCTGATAAAAATGGTGAAAACCAGCAGTTCTGAAAATGCAGGCAGAAAAACAGGTTGATCTCCTAGGTCTGTTTAGTTGCTGCTTAGTTGCTGCTCTCTTTCAGAAAAACAGATCCCTCCCCTTTTCTTCAAGGAGTAAATATTTTCTGGCCTCTCACATCTGTAGAAAACTGCCTTTCATGAGGAATGGATTCCAAAAGTCACTGCAGTTCTATTGGTAGAACAAATGGGTCTTTAATGGTTCTCAGTCTCCTTTGAATATTCATGCTAAGGTGCATTTTTTTTCCATTTCGGAAAGAATCCTGTGGTAACCAAGCACTCCCATTAGCTGCAAAACGCAGTTCTTTTAGGAAACCAATTTCCACTGTTTCTTGAGGAGATTGAGGAAACTATCGCATTTGTTAGGGAAGTTAAAACCACCATATGTCTTCTTCTTCACACTTGTCCTTGCTCAAGTGTGTTCAGGGTTCCATGTACAGCTGCAGTGCTTCCCAAGGATCTTCCTGCTTCTGGATTTTAAAAATCTTGAGTGGTCTTCATGCTTTAGAAAAGAAGACATGAGAGTAGAATGGTACAAGGGTTTGGGCTGGGGGGAGACCTTAAAGGTCATCCAGTTCCAACCCTCATGTGGGACCGTGGCCAAAGACCCCCCTGGGCACAGCAGGGGCTGCAAAGGCCACAAGTGCCGGGGCTGCCCCGGGCCGGGTCCAGGCGGTCCCGCTGTCCATGGGGGCCCGGGGGTGGCCCTTTGTGACACGGGGGCACCTTCCAGGGCCCTTTGTGAGGTGGGACAAGGGTGTGCCCAGAGGCCTTTGTGACATCCCAGACCCCGCCCTGCCCCAGGGGTATATAAGGGGTGCAGAGCTCAGCCCATCCCAGCTGCTCCCCTGCAGCGGCTACTTCTCTCTCTCTCTCTCTCTTTCTCTCTCCATCTTCCTCCTTCTTCGCAGGCCTCCTCGGCCTCCTCCGCCCCCCACGGGTGGACCTCAGGAGGAAAGAACTCCCAGGATCCTGGAGTTCCCATCGGCCAGACCGATTTTTTTCTCTCTTCTTCTTCTTCCTCATCATCTTCTTCCTCTTCTTCTTCTTCCTCTTCTTCATCTTCTTCTTCTTCTTCTTGGTCTTCTTCCTCATCTTCTTCGGCGTCGTCTTCTTCCTCTTCTTCCTTCCTCTTCTTGCATCGTCTTCAAGTCCACTCTGGGACTTGCTGTTCCTGGACACCCTCCTGCGGTTCGCGGTTATTGT
Organism: Pipra filicauda; assembly: GCF_003945595.2. Lineage (NCBI taxonomy): Eukaryota > Metazoa > Chordata > Aves > Passeriformes > Pipridae > Pipra > Pipra filicauda. The sequence goes on from NW_024104829.1 coordinate 84,731, forward strand.
TTGTTATGTTTGCACTGCACTGAATTGTTCAGGCAGCTATTATGAAATAAAGCTACGTAGCCAGACCTGCCGAGTCCTGTCTCTTTATGGGTGGAGGGATGGATGGGTGGAGGGATGGATGGGTGGAGGGATGGATGGGTGGAGGGATGGATGGGTTGAGGGATGGATGGAGGGAGGGATGGATGGGTGGAGGGAGAAATGGATGGAGGGAGGGATGGATGGATGGAGGGAGGGATGAAGCGGCGGCGAAGCTGCTGCCCGGGGCCGCCACCGCTGCCGCCACCACTCGGGGCCGCTCTGTGGGATCTGCCGCCGCAGAGGGAGTGGGAATCGCCGGAGTTGCCGCCTGCAGAGACAGCGAGGAGTCGCCCTCATTGCCGGACGCTCCTGACGGCACGGCAACGCTGCCCCTCCCGCCGCCTCGCCAGTCCCGCTTAGACACCCGGCACACCCCGCACCCACCGGGGGCCCCTCCCGCGCTGGTCAGGTACCGCCCCAGGGGAGACCCAACTTCTGTCCAGAACCAGGCCAGTGACACAGAAGGCTCGGTGCCTCTTGGTTCGGCTCCTCTCAAAGTACCCCTCCCCCACCCGCACGCGCAGAGTTAACAGAACTTTTGAAATGGATAAAATTCCCTTTTAGCAGGGCCAGTTGCAACAGGACAAGGAGGGTAGATTTAGGCTTCAAACTGAGGGTAAATTTAGACTAGATATAAGGAAGAAAATTTTTATGATGAGGGGTTGAAACCCTGGGACAGGTTGCTCGGAGAGGTTGTAGGTGCCCCATCCCTGGAAATGTTCAAGGTCAGGTTGGATGGGATTTGGAGCAGCCTGATCTAGTGGAAGGTGTCCCTGCCCATGGCATGGGGGTTGGAATGAACTTTATGGTTCCTTCCAAGCCAAACCCTTCCATGATTCTTTTAACTCTCCTGTGCACATTGTTGCACAGTCAGCTCTTAAGACAGAGGGTGAAAAAGTCTTATTAAGCAGTGACCAGGGCAGAAGAGGGCAACGGACACTGTTTGATATGCAAGCACAAATGTGTAATTTTTGCAGGCCCAAAGACTTGGAACTGCTCTGAGCCTGCTGACTTGTGCCCCCCTCTTTTGTCTCTTGTTTCATCCATTATTTGTGTATAAGAGTGCACATGCACATGTGTATATAGACACATATCTGTATAGACAGCTATGGAATCATAGAATAGCCTGGGTTGGAAGGGACCTTAAAGATTATCTTGTTCCACTGCTGTGCATAGGGACACCTTCCACTAGCCCAGGTTACTCCAAGCCCCCTCCAACCTGGCCTTGGATACTTGCAGGGATCCAGGGGCAGCCACAGCTTCCCTGCACAACCTGGACCAGGGCCTCCCCACCCTCACAGCCAAGACTTTCTTCCTAATATCCCATCTAACTCTACTCTGTGTCAGTTTGAAGCCATTTCCCCCTTGCCCTGTCACTCCAGGCCCTTGCAAATAGTCTCTTGCCTCTGGATCCCTTTTCCCCCACGGCGTGGGGCGGCCCAGTTCTAGTTCCATTTCCATCTGAGGAACCATTCCGACGTCTTGAAGGATAGGGAAAGGGAACTCCAGCATCAGGGGTTTCTTCAGGTCCTGAGCCTGAAGGGGAGAGGTGCCCTCCCCTCCTCTCCCCACCCACGTGGTTCCATGGCCGGCACAGAGACAGCACACTGGCATGGAGAGGAGGTAAGAGAGAGTTTATTGTTGGGGATGTTACATTTATAGGGTTTAGGAGGATTCACAGAGTACCAATTAGAAGTCTCAAGGGGTTAACAAGGTCCAATGAGAACACCTTAGGACATCTTCCCAGGACATTCCTGCATGGGAGATAACAGTTGCTGTGGGGGGTGTTGGGAAGAGGAAACGTGTTTGCAAGGAGACCACAAAAAGGTATTTTGAAACATGTTTAAACAACAGTTTTCCCATATAATGCAGATTTACTGCCACACTCTCCATCTTTCTTGTTGACACTTTCAGGTCTGGAAGGTCACAATTAGGTCACCCCAGAGCCTTCTCCCAGCCCTTGGTCTCAGCAGAGCTGCTCCATCCCTCTGATCATCTTGGTGCCTCCTCTGGACTCTTTCCAACAGCTCCATGCCCTTGCTGTCCTGGGCCCCCAGAGCTGGATGCAGTATATGCACATACACCAGAAAAATTCTGCTTCTTCCTGGGCAGTGTGAGGAATCAAGGGCTTGGAGTTCAGCTTTTAGACAGAGCAAAAATAAGGCTAAAATATATTAGAGTTTATTAAACTGAAGTACCAGATTTTGGGTAAAATAGCTAAAAAAAAAAAAAAGAAGAAAATTCAGTAACTGAACGAAAATATAAGTGTTAATATCCTGACATGTATAACATTGTCTCTTGGCTTTTTGAGATTTCGTGAAGTTTCTCATTCAAACCTTTAAAATACTTTGAAAGCATCCTAAGTGCTGTAGAATGTTTTTCCCTGTGCTTCTAAAGTGTTCTAAAAATCCTTAAGGATCTGTGCAAACTCTGTCTCTAAAAAAACTGAATTTGCTTTGAGCGTCTAAACCTGACTACAACTAACTAGTCCATCCAACTCAAAAGAACACACAATTTATTCAAGTTCATCTTGGGATTTGATTCTTCTGATAAAAATGGTGAAAACCAGCAGTTCTGAAAATGCAGGTAGAAAAACAGGTTGATCTCCTAGGTCTGTTTAGTTGCTGCTTAGTTGCTGCTCTCTTTCAGAAAAACAGATCCCTCCCCTTTTCTTCAAGGAGTAAATATTTTCGGGCCTCTCACATCTGTAGAAAACTGCCTTTCCTGAGGAATGGATTCCAAAAGTCACTGCAGTTCTACTGGTAGAACAAATGGGTCTTTAATGGTTCTCAGTCTCTTTTGAATATTCATGCTAATGTGCATTTTTTTTCCATTTAGGAAAGAATCCTGTGGTAACCAAGCACTCCCATTAGCTGCAAAACGCAGTTCTTTTAGGAAACCAATTTCCACTGTTTCTTGAGGAGACTGAGGAAATACCACGTTTGTTAGGGAAGTTAAAACCACCATATGTCTTCTTCTTCACACTTGTCCTTGCTCAAGTGTGTTCAGGATTCCATGTACAGTTGCAGTGCTTCCCAAGGATCTTCCTGCTTCTGGATTTTAAAAATCTTGAGTGGCCTTCATGCTTTAGAAAAGAAGACATGAGAGTAGAATGGTACAAGGGTTTGGGCTGGGGGGAGACCTTAAAGGTCATCCAGTTCCAACCCTCGTGTGGGACCGTGGCCAAAGACCCCCCTGGGCACAGCAGGGGCTGCAAAGGCCACGAGTGCCGGGGCTGCCCCGGGCTGGGTCCAGGCGGTCCCGCTGTCCATGGGGGGCCGGGGGTGGCCCTTTGTGACACGGGGGCACCTTCCAGGGCCCTTTGTGAGGTGGCACATGGGTGTGCCCAGAGGCCTTTGTGACATCCCAGACCCCGCCCTGCCCCAGGGGTATATAAGGGGTGCAGAGCTCAGCCCATCCCAGCTGCTCCCCTGCAGCGGCTACTTCTCTCTCTCTCTCTCTTTCTCTCTCCATCTTCCTCCTTCTTCGCAGGCCTCCTCGGCCTCCTCCGCCCCCCACGGGTGGACCTCAGGAGGAAAGAACTCCCAGGATCCTGGAGTTCCCATCGGCCAGACCGATGTTTTTCTCTCTTCTTCTTCTTCCTCTTCTTCTTCTTCCTCTTCTTCATCTTCATCTTCTTCTTCTTAGTCTTCTTCCTCATCTTCTTCGGCGTCGTCTTCTTCTTCTTTTCTTTCTTCTTGGTCCTTCTTCCTCAATCTGTCATCGGCTGGTCCGTCTTCTTCTTCCTCCTTCTTCCTGCCCTCTTCCTTTTTGCATCGTCTTCAGTCCACCTGGGACTTGCGTTTCCTGGACACCCCTCCTGCGGTTTCGCGGTTTTTATGTGTTGTTATGTTTGCACTGCAACTGAATTGTTCAGCGGCAGCTATTAATGAATAAAGCTAACGTACCAGAACCTGCCGATTCCTGTTCTCTTTATGGTGGAGGAATGGATGGGTGGAGGGATGGATGGGTGGAGGGATGGATGGGTGGAGGGATGGATGGGTGGAGGGATGGATGGAGGGAGGGATGGATGGAGGGAGGGATGGATGGGTGGAGGGATGGAGGGAGGGATGGATGGAGGGAGGGACGGATGGAGGGAGGGACGGATGGAGGGAGGGAGAAGCTGCTGCCCGGGGCTGCCCCCGCTGCCGCCACCACTCGGGGCCGCTCTGTGGGATCTGCCGCCGCAGAGGGAGTGGGAATCGCCGGAGCTGCCGCCCGCAGAGACAGCGAGGAGTCGCCCTCATTGCCGCAGCGAGACGCCGGAGCTACTGAGGAACGGGAAAAGCTGCAGCTCCAGCCGAAATCGAAAGTAAAATCTTAGGAACCGCAAACAAAGCCAGCACACACCTGGGGCCCGAAAGCGGCTGGGTAAGGTAAAGCCAACGTGGGAAACAACTCCTCTACAGAAACAGACAAGGACACAGAGGCTCTGTGCCTCTTGTTAGGATCATATCAAGTACAAACCGCACGTGCAGAGTTAACAGAACTTATGAAATGGATAAAATCCGTTGGTGGAAGCTCTAAATATAGAAATTTAGGATAAGGTCAAAAAACTCATGAGAGATAAGGCCAGAGCAGGTGATGTCCAAGCTAATAACAGCATCCCTGCACGGTCCATTTTCATGGATGTATTACACAGAGCACAAAGACGAACAGAACACCCAACCTGCACCAATACACAACCCCCCAGCCAGGCTGTTAGCCACAGCCCAAATCCACAACACAGACACACACAAAGTGGGGGGAATATACCACGTGCAACCCGAACAGATTTAAATTCGGGGGAGGATCTGCACGGAGGATGAGGATAGACCGGAGATGGGCTCCCTGGGAGAGAGCGAGAGAGCAGGCACGGGGAGATCGGTGGACCGGTGGGGGAGATGCCACGAGGAAGGGATGCAGGTGGGAGATTGGCAAGTGTCATGCACGTCCAGTCATATTCCACCAGCGCCAGGCCCCTCAGTTCCAGCCTTTGCCTTATGAGGTAACAAAGGAACTGAGGCAGTTAGTAAGAGAAACGGGTGTTTCCTCAACTAATACGTTTGCATATTTGGGCACACTGAGTTCAACTTACGTCTTTACTCCACAGGATTGGAAAACTTTGCTGAAACTGGTCCTAACAAATACACAGTTGAAGGGGACAAAAACCAGCTCTCAGCAAAAGGAGTCTCGGTAAATTTGAACCACAAACCTTGGAAAACAAGGCTGACAAACATCTGGTGATCTGAAGAAATTTGGACCCTTGTTCTGAGACCTGTTGATGTGCAACCCGGAGATTTAATAATGGTTCCCAGCAGATTGAAGAAAAGACTTTTGGAGATGATTGTTAAAACCATGCCTAAACCTCGGTAATCCCTCTATCTCCCATGGAATCCTGCTTGAAGAAAAATTAACTCTTTGGAAATTGCAGTAAAAACTCGTGTAACTCCCAAATTAACAGAGGTTGTCCCCTTCATTAACATGTCCAGCTCCACGTTGGGTGCCATTAGTGGGGGTCTGAAAAATAAAAGCCAGACACAATTCCAGTCACAGTACAGCGTTTGATTGACGGATTTTCGGGAGAATTGAGCAGTGTATGCGAATAATCCACAAGCAGGCATAACATGCAATCACTTAACAGGAGAAGGGGATTTTGCCACAGTAGACTCACAAACAGGCTACCCCCGAGAAATTGATGAAGTGATAGCAAAAGTGGCTTTAAGAGCAATGAGAAAACTCCCAAGGACAGACAGAGACAGTAATCTGTCCTTCACAAAGGTTTTACGAGGTTCTACTGAACCCTTCTCTCAGTTTCTCGATCGGCTTTGCAAACTCTCCCTAAAAGGGAAAAGTGCAGCATTGCTGAGATGGTTTGAGCCTGCCAGGGTGTTGGGTGGGTCGAACCAGTTGACTTGTGCCCCCCTCCCTGGTCTGTTGTTTCATCCATTATTTGTGTATAACAGTGCACATGCACATGTGGATATAGACACATATCTGTATAGACAGCTATGGAATCATAGAATAGCCTGGGTTGGAAGGGACCTTAAAGATTATCTTGTTCCACTGCTGTGCATAGGGACACCTTCCACTAGCCCAGGTTGCTCCAAGCCCTCTCCAACCTGGCCTTGGATACTTGCAGGGATCCAGGGGCAGCCACAGCTTCCCTGCACAACCTGGGCCAGGGCCTCCCCACCCTCACAGCCAAGAATTTCTTCCTAATATCCCATCGAACCCTACTCTGTGTCAGTTTGAAGCCATTTCCCCCTTGCCCTGTCACTCCAGGCCCTTGCAAATAGTCTCTTGCCTCTGGATCCCTTTTCCCCCACGGCGTGGGGCGGCCCAGTTCTAGCTCCATTTCCATCTGAGGAACCATTCCGACGTCTTGAAGGATAGGGAAAGGGAACTCCAGCATCAGGGGTTTCTTCAGGTCCTGAGCCTGGAGGGGAGAGGTGCCCTCCCCTCCTCTCCCCACCCACGTGGTTCCATGGCCGGCACAGAGACAGCACACTGGCATGGAGAGGAGGTAAGAGAGAGTTTATTGTTGGGGATGTTACATTTATAGGGTTTAGGAGGATTCACAGAGTAACCAATTAGAAGTCTCAAGGGGCTTAGAGGAACACCCAATCACAGGAAGGGGTTAACAAGGTCCAATGAGAACACCTTAGGACATCTTCCCAGGACATTCCTGCATGGGAGATAACAGTTGCTGTGGGGGGTGTTGGGAAGAGGAAACGTGTTTGCAAGGAGACCACAAAAAGGTATTTTGAAACATGTTTAAACAACAGTTTTCCCATATAATGCAGATTTACTGCCACACTCTCCATCTTTCTTGTTGACACTTTCAGGTCTGGAAGGTCACAATTAGGTCACCCCAGAGCCTTCTCCCAGCCCTTGGTCTCAGCAGAGCTGCTCCATCCCTCTGATCATCTTGGTGCCTCCTCTGGACTCTTTCCAACAGCTCCATGCCCTTGCTGTCCTGGGCCCCCAGAGCTGGATGCAGTATATGCACATACACCAGAAAAATTCTGCTTCTTCCTGGGCAGTGTGAGGAATCAAGGGCTTGGAGTTCAGCTTTTAGATAGAGCAAAAATAAGGCTAAAATATATTAGAGTTTATTAAAATGAAGTACCAGATTTTGGGTAAAATAGCTAAAAAAAAAAAAGAAGAAAATTCAGTAACTGAATGAAAATATAAGTGTTAATATCCTGACATGTATAACATTGTCTCTTGGCTTTTTGAGATTTCGTGAAGTTTCTCATTAAAGCCTTTAAAATACTTTGAAAGCATCCTAAGTGCTGTAGAATGTTTTTCCCTGTGCTTCTAAAGTGTTCTAAAAATCCTTAAGGATCTGTGCAAACTCTGTCTCTAAAAAAACTGAATTTGCTTTGAGCGTCTAAACCTGACTGAAAATAACTAGTCCATCCAACTCAAAAGAAGACACAATTTATTCAAGTTCATCTTGGGATTTGATTCTTCTGATAAAAATGGTGAAAACCATCAGTTCTGAAAATGCAGGTAGAAAAACAGGTTGATCTCCTAGGTCTGTTTAGTTGCTGCTTAGTTGCTGCTCTCTTTCAGAAAAACAGATCCCTCCCCTTTTCTTCAAGGAGTAAATATTTTCTGGCCTCTCACATCTGTAGAAAACTGCCTTTCCTGAGGAATGGATTCCAAAAGTCACTGCAGTTCTATTGGTAGAACAAATGGGTCTTTAATGGTTCTCAGTCTCTTTTGAATATTCATGCTAATGTGCATTTTTTTTCCCTTTAGGAAAGAATCCTGTGGTAACCAAGCACTCCCATTAGCTGCAAAACGCAGTTCTTTTCGGAAACCAATTTCCACTGTTTCTTGAGGAGATTGAGGGAAATACCACGTTTGTTAGGGAAGTTAAAACCACCATATGTCTTCTTCACACTTGTCCTTGCTCAAGTGTGTTCAGTGTTCCATGTACAGCTGCAGTGCTTCCCAAGGATCTTCCTGCTTCTGGATTTTAAAAATCTTGAGTGGCCTTCATGCTTTAGAAAAGAAGACATGAGAGTAGAATGGTACAAGGGTTTGGGCTGCGGGGAGACCTTAAAGGTCATCCAGTTCCAACCCTCGTGTGGGACCGTGGCCAAAGACCCCCCTGGGCACAGCAGGGCCTGCAAGGCCACAAGTGCCGGGGCTGCCCCGGGCCGGGTCCAGGCGGTCCCGCTGTCCATGGGGGGCCGGGGGTGGCCCTTTGTGACACGGGGGCACCTTCCAGGGCCCTTTGTGAGGTGGCACATGGGTGTGCCCAGAGGCCTTTGTGACAGCCCAGACCCTGCCCTGCCCCAGGGGTATATAAGGGGTGCAGAGCTCAGCCCATCCCAGCTGCTCCCCTGCAGCGGCTACTTCTCTCTCTCTCTCTCTTTCTCTCTCCATCTTCCTCCTTCTTCGCAGGCCTCCTCGGCCTCCTCCGCCCCCCACGGGTGGACCTCAGGAGGAAAGAACTCCCAGGATCCTGGAGTTCCCATCGGCCAGACCGATGTTTTTCTCTCTTCTTCTTCTTCCTCATCATCTTCTTCCTCTTCTTCCTCTTCTTCATCTTCTTCTTCTTCTTCTTGGTCTTCTTCCTCATCTTCTTCGGCGTCGTCTTCTTCCTCTTCTTCCTTCCTCTTCTTGCATCGTCTTCAAGTCCACTCTGGGACTTGCTGTTCCTGGACACCCTCCTGCGGTTCGCGGTTATTGTTTGTTATGTTTGCACTGCACTGAATTGTTCAGGCAGCTATTATGAAATAAAGCTACGTAGCCAGACCTGCCGAGTCCTGTCTCTTTATGGGTGGAGGGATGGATGGGTGGAGGGATGGATGGGTGGAGGGATGGATGGGTGGAGGGATGGATGGAGGGAGGGATGGATGGAGGGAGGGAGATGGAGGGATGGATGGAGGGAGGGAGAAGCTGCTGCCCGGGGCCGCCCCCGCTGCCGCCACCACTCGGGGCTGCTCTGTGGGATCTGCCACCGCAGAGGGAGTGGGAATCGCCGGAGCTGCCACCTGCAGAGACAGCGAGGAGTCGCCTTCATTGCCGTAGTGAGATGCAGGAGCTACTGAGGAACGGGAAAAGCTGCAGCTCCAGCCGAAATCGAAAGTAAAATCTTAGGAACCGCAAACAAAGCCAGCACACACCTGGGGCCCGAAAGCGGCTGGGTAAGGTAAAGCCAACGTGGGAAACAACTCCTCTACAGAAACAGGCAAGGACACAGAGGCTCTGTGCCTCTTGTTAGGATCATATCAAGTACAAACCGCACGCGCAGAGTTAACAGAACTTTTGAAATGGATAAAATTCCCTTTTAGCAGGGCCAGTTGCAACAGGACAAGGAGGGTAGATTTAGGCTTCAAACTGAGGGTAAATTTAGACTAGATATAAGGAAGAAAATTTTTATGATGAGGGGTTGAAACCCTGGGACAGGTTGCTCGGAGAGGTTGTAGGTGCCCCATCCCTGGAAATGTTCAAGGTCAGGTTGGATGGGATTTGGAGCAGCCTGATCTAGTGGAAGGTGTCCCTGCCCATGGCATGGGGGTTGGAATGAGATGAACTTTATGGTTCCTTCCAAGCCAAAACCTTCCATGATTCTTTAAACTCTACCATGCACATTATTGCACAGTCAGCTCTTAAGACAGATGTTGAATATGTCTTATTAAGCAGTGATCAAGGCAGAAGAGAGCAAAGGAGAGGGGGAGTCACCTCTGCTGACTCTGGAGTGCAGAGATGACCTGTGGTGGTTCATTACACACACCCCCCTATATTGTCACATATGTGCAGTTTTACTTTATGTATAGAACATATAAATGATTCCAGATGCAGACCCTTGTGCCCCAATGTACAGACATTGGTGTATGACACGACTGTCAGAGCACATTCTCCTTTATCAAGCCACTTAAGAAGAAATCATTGCAATTTTTTTTTTTTTCCCCACCAGGAGCTCCTATTTAACTATTTTCCTTCATCCAAAGCTCATTTTACTTTGTGTCAGGTTTTCTCCAGCCGATATTTTTGCTGACAAACTCAAATTTTTGTCCTCTAATAGGACACTTAGGGAGGTCAATAAGATTTGGGAAACCACTTTGGCCTGTCTGTACTTAAGCCAGATCACAGTGATGTTAAATGAACTCCTTTTAATAATTCATTGCAGCACAATCTGGTTTACTTTTAGCTGGCTCTTAGAGAAGGAGAAAGACTTCAGCTTCTGAGCTTCATCTTGCAGAGCTGATAAATTGCTCCTGGGCTCTTTCCAGATGCTCTTGCAAACTTGACTGCTGGAGAAAATCCCCCACATCTTCTATCCTTTTCTTTCTGACTCCCAGAATACAACACCTCCATGCCTTGTGCCAGGATACAGGAGGTGATAAATGAAAAAGGAGATTACTTGTGTGTCTTCCCATTATAAAAAAAGGGAAGCCTTTCACCTGCTGATGGACAGATTTAATTAATCTTTCTGTCCTCAATCACCACAGAAAGCAGCAGATCTCAGGTGCCATGTACTCACCAGAGGAGCTGTGATGTGCATTGTGGGATTGTGGGATTGTGGGAGGACAAACAACCCAAAAACAACCCAGGAAAATAAAAATAACCCACAGATAGGACATGGGGGCTGTTTCAGGCCTGGGCATCATGATGTGTCCATGAGAAAGCTTTGACAAAGCAGCAGGTTTTGTTCAGCAGCCCTGCCATAACCATGGTGGGCTGAGGCTACAGGGTGAAACAAGGTCTGGGGGTAGGGATACAATTATTTATTAGTTTAGTTGGTATAAAGATGGGAAAAAAGACAAGTTTGGGGTACATGAGCCCTGAAAATGCCTTGAAAAAGAATCCATCTGCCTTAAGGCATACCTATGTTTCCAGTTCATGGTCTAAAAAAAGTTATTCCCCACACACTTTACATCAATTACTTTTATGTATAAAACAATATATTGCCTAATACCTGTATTTGAACTGAAGATACTCTGGTTATAATACAAATATACATTAATTTAAAAGTGTGTGCATACATAGGTGCCTGTAACTTTAAGTTGTGTGTGTTATACTCAAAGATGCAAAACTACTAAACTATTTCTGCATCTGTGGACAGATCCCCTGAAACAAAAATAAAGAAAAAAATAGAAGACCAGTTTTATTAGTAGTGTAAATCAATATAATGTTCTCAGCTGCAGAAAGGAGTGGTGTTCAATTTTCCTAGCTGGGGATGTGGCCTGTAGCATGAATTCCCATTTTATGGGACCCAAGGAAGGGAAACAGGGATCTCTCTCTGCAGTAGCTGTTTAGTGAAAGCTTTCTTGCAGAAGCTGTAGCTTCTTTGAAGGTTAACTTTGGGACAGCAAAGCTGTGAACAGCCCCCTCCCCCCAAAATGTAATGGCAATTATTAAAGGTTTGATAAAAAAAGTGGAAATTTGTGTCAGTTTGGATTAGCCTCATGGGATATTCTCTCATATGATCAAATGGTACCTAAAATCCATATTTTTATAGTCCTACTGCTCTTCTCTTTGTCAGTCAGGGGTTGGTTTTTACCATCTGACAGATGCTCTCTGGGTTGACCAGGGTCCAACTCCAACTCAGCATTCCAAAGACTTTATGAGCAGCCCCACGAACAGTTGCCCAGCTCTCAGAGGAAGCCAAGGAGAGGAAGCAGAGGACTTCAGAGTTATTTGAATTACACTTTGGCCTCGGTTTGCAAGCGGCAAGAAAAGAGACACGAAAATGTCACTAAGATTGTAACCTTTAAAATGCTTTTGCATTTAAAAAAAAAAAAAAATACAAACCCCAAAGCCCTGCTCAAAAAAACCTGTGGCTGTCCCAGCCTGCAGCAGGGTTTTCAGCCTTCAGTGACCTCATCACCAGAGCTCTGGGGGGGGACCCAACCCAGGGCAGCATCAGTCCCCACTCCTGGAGTGTCCCCAGAGGGGACTTGTGGGTGCCACCAGGACAGGGTTTGCACCACTGTCCTACCCACCATCCCTGGAGCAGAGTGCCCAGGAAAACCCATCCCAGCCCGCCCAGCCAGCAGCAAGACCCCCACAGTCAATTTTTAACGACAGAAACGCACCACAAATAAAGTTGTGTCCTTGCAGCTGGAAGGCGTCTTGGCTGCATGTGTCAAATGAAATTTCTGTGTTTGTCCTTTGGATCTTCTTTTATTCGAGGGGATAAACAGCTCAGCTGTTTGAAGAACTAAAGTTACTCCTGAAATTTTCTGATGTGGCCAATACTCCCGGTGAAAATCCTGGGAGGTTTTCTGTGTATATGAAATTGTTATTTTGAAAATGAAGAGTCCTGCAATAAAGGTGTCTTGGAGCAAAAGCCTACTTAATATATTCTGAATACCTTCAGAATATGCTCATATACTGAATATGTTCTGAATATAATCAGACAGCATAAAAAATTACCTGCATAAGGAAAATAATGCCTGTAAAAATCGTGGAGTAAACACTGAAGTAGAAAAAGAGGGATAAGTAGCAAGCTTTTCCTAAAGGTATAGGTAATATTTGAATTTTTATAAATAAGTTAATTTTGCGAGTTTTCCCCCAGAGTAACATGCTTTATTGTGGTTGTGGTGGTGGTCTTGTTTGTTTTTTCTTTAATAAATGTATATATTTAATAAATTTATGTATTGATTCAGCAGATATTTTCAAGCACTCTGGGGAATGTTGAGCTGTAATTGACATCCCTCACTGCTTTTTTTTTTTTTAAATTGACACTTCTTCAGACAGAATATATTTAGATATGGACCCAAGAGGACCCTGCTGGTTGAAAAAATCAGCTATAAAAGTTATGTGAAAGTCACAGAAATGCTCTTCTTGAGCAAGGTCATTGCTTAGGAAACCATCAGAAAGTTTCTACACACAATAAAGCACATCAAAAATAACTGGGTTGCAAAGCCAACCATCTGAAGTGGAGAAAGGCCAGAATTAGATACCCCTGCAGTATTAATGGTACTTGCTCCTCTGTGATGAAATGTGTTATGACACAGGTTTTGACTTCATAATCCCATATCCCCCCTCCTCCAACCCACTCTTTATGAATGGGCAAATTTTCCTCTTATAATACCTGTATTTTATTTAGAATTCCCACCAGTTCAGAGCCTGAAATGAACATAAAATTATCCATTGTCTCCTTGGAGACTTCCTGATTCAAATTCCATCTCAGGGATGCCGCCACAGTGTCCAAGTGCTCCACAAACATTCCCGGGTTTCTCCGCACGAGGTCACGGTGAGAGGAAGCAGCAAATGCCTGCACATGAAGGGCGAAATTTCACCTGATTTTTGGGACCTCCCATTATGGCCATACCTGGAAAATATTTATAGCATTTATGTGTATGAAAAGCTGAGGTGAGTGACTCTGATATATATAACAGGGCTGTTCCCAGTGCTGGGCCCTGGGATGTCACTCCATTCCCCACTGGGCCTGGATGTCCAGCCAGTTCTCTATTCAGTGAACCATGTCCAAGCCATGAATATCCACTTTCTCCAGGAATATGCTTTAGGAAATGAAGTCAAACCTTTATGAAAGTCCAGGGAAACAACATCCACAGCCTCTCCCTCATTCACTGAGCAGGTCACACTCTCATAGAAGGAGATCAGGCTGGTCGAGCATGACTTGCATCAAGCACCTCAACCTCTTCCTCCTCCTTTGTCACTGTTTCCCCTTCTTGGCTTTCCTTTTAGTTGCTAATGTACTTCCAGAAACATTTTTTATTGCTTTTCATTGCATTGGCCAAATTGACTTCAAGTTGGGCTTTGACCCTTCTGATTTTCTCCCTGCATAATCCAAACTGGTGCCCTGAGACAGCCAGGGGAGAAGCACACAGACATGGAGTCACCTGGAGAACAGAGGACAATTAGGTTTTTTTCAGGACACCTGAGAGCACAAAGGTCTTGTTTGCTCCTCTTCTGGCCAAGACCATGCCACTGCCAGCCAGTGAGACTAGAAGAGTTCTGAGAACTGGCATTGGGAACATCAGGACACTCCAGCCATGCTCCAGAAAATTTACATGGTGGAGGGAACATCCACCCTTCCTGAGGGAAACTGGCTTCCTCAGGTCTCAGATGGAGCCGCTGTCAGTTGTCTCTCTGACTCCTTGACTTTTTCCTTTTCTATGGACTTTTTCCTTTTGCTTCTCATTCTCGTTTTCCCCTCTCTGTCTCCCTCTCCCTCTCTCTCTCCTCTCCTCTCCTCCCCTCCCCTCCCATCTCCTCCATTCCTCTCATCTTAATTCCCCTTCTCTCCTCTCCTGGCACTTCCCTTTGTCTCTCTCATTTATTCTGGCAAACAGTGCACCTACCCAAGCCATGAACAGCCAGTTTCTCCAGGAGAATTCTGTGGGAGACAGTGTCAAAGGCTTTATTAAAGTCCAGTTCATGAACATCCACAGCCTCTCCCTCATCTATTAAACAACTACTGGCCCAGGTTGCCCAGAGAAGCTGTGGCTGCCCCTGGATCCCTGGAAGTGTCCAAGGCCAGGTTGGACGGGGCTTGGAGCAACCTGGGCTAGTGGAAGGTGTCCCTGCCCATGGCAGGGGGTGGGACTGGATCATCTTGAAGGTCCCTTCCAACCCAAACCATTCTGTGATTCTGTGATTCTATGATCTACTAATTCTTTGGCCAACCTGCCACCAAATTCAGTCGAGCAAAATAAAGCCTTAAAAATAAAGGCTTACGTCTTGTCCCTACAGAATGACCTTGAAGAAACCACCTGATCCCTGCAGCCTTCCCCTCTGTGACAGTGTTATGGGGGCCTATAAAACACTCAGACTTCTGAGTTATTCAGTTACACTCCTGATAACTTGCTGTAAAAGTGCCAATGAGAGTCTATACCAGCAGCTTTCCTTCTTTGAGCTCTGCAGCTCCTGAGTCTTTATTACTAGAAATGCTGCTGTACCCTATTCAGGGGGGAGTGTCCCATCTTTTTAGTGCAAATAAGTTTAAATGAGAGGCTCAGAGACATCTGACTTTAATGTTCTGCTACCTTTGAGGCTACATCATGTCACTGTGAGGGTCACAATAATATTTGACACTGCCGCTGTTACTAAATGCTGAAGTTTTCAATTTTGATTAAAACTGCAGAAGATAGAACCTGTATTGTCAAGCATCATCTTGACACAGACATCAGCTATGCATAACTGTGTTTACATGGCAAAACTTGGTGAATTTAAAGTTGTGGTGAATTTTTCCAAGGTGGTGAATTTCCACTCTTGGTCTCTGCTATTTTCCCTCTCCAAGTGGAGCACTTACCTTCTTTATTACACACCTATCTGCCTGCTTCTCTTATCATAAACCCCTACTGAAGTATTTGGGACCTCAGTGACTGTAAAAACAAGATAAATTTTGTCCTGTCAAACCTAGATGTGTGTTTTACTGGGACTGTGCAGGCTGTGGAGATGAGTTTCTGTTATGGAGCCATGTAAGAAACAAGTCAATATATTGCTAGGTAAATAGGCAAGACTTGCTTTCTTCTTATGTGATGCAGGCTGATCTTCTTTATTGAGCTGTAAAGACTGCTTCAGATCGCATGTCTGGGAAATTGTTTCACCCTCATGCCCATAATGTGCCATTTCCCTCCAGGAACTGTGTTGCCTGTTAGTGTGTTTGGAAGTTGCCCCAGGGACTGGGATAGACCCTGAGGCCCAAGGATCTTGAGCTCTCTGATAAGTTCAAATATGTCAGCACCAGCTGATAGCTCTGCCAGTTCAGTCAGCATTTGAGCCACTGCTAATTTGCATGACAAAATTTCAAGCCTCTTTCAGCTAAAAATGTGCTGCTTGGGAACCCTCACTGAGCTCCAGGCAAGTTGTTTGCACCCTGGGCTCTGTAATGGGTAATTTCATCAACCCTGCTGAGCCCCAGTCCTTGTCCAGCCTTGTCCTTGGCTGCTCTGCTTTCCAGGCAGTGCAGCACAGAGAAAACATGTCAATGTTTTGGCCACATCATTGGATGTGGCCAAAACCACTGCCTGTTCTCAGAGAATGCGAGTGTTGGAAATCTTTTCATTTGCCTCCCAGGGCAGACAAAGAAGATGTGTGGCTTGCCAGGAGAACGGAAATTCTGAAATTTGCCTTTCCTCATTTTATAACAAAAAAAACCTGCAAAACCATAAATGCAAATGTTTATTTTCCGGTTCCAGCCCGTCGTTGTTAGAGATGGTGGCTTGGGCTGCTTCCTGGCAATTGAGGGAAGCTGCCAAGGTCACCCAAAGGGTGGAGGCCTGCCCTGATGTTGGGAAGAGGCTCTTGAAGCTCCCACTTAGAAGCTGAATCCCCACAAGCCTCTGTTAGACCCCCAACCCAGGAGAAAGAGGCTCCCAACAGGCAGATGCCATGGGATGCACAGGCTGAATTTAGGAGACGGTTTGTTGCCTCAGAGCCTCAGTGTTGGAGGCAGATCGGAAGAATGGAAGAAATATGAGGCGTGGAGAAAAATATACAATCCTTAGATAAGACAACAACACCGAGTTGGACTTTACTATGCTGGATTTGACTTTATTATACCGGACTGGACACAAACATATTAGATGTAACATTTCCCGGATTAGACAGTTGTACCCCAGTTTTTCCCCAGTTTGATAATGTATGGTTGTGTGTACCCTCAGTTGAAATGTACCCTTGGTTGTTGTTTTAAAATTTGTCCTCCATGTTGTCTTCCTTATCCCCTCATAGTTTTCCCGCCTTTTCCCCTGTTTTCCCGCTCCTCTGCCTGCCATTGGTTGAGGTTTGGTGCAGTGCAGAGGTAGCTACCATTGGCCCGTTCCCCTGGATACACCCAGTCTCCTCCCCCTAGCACCCAGCTATCCAATCTCCTGAACGCCTGAGCTGTCCGTCCCATGCTCCTCCCTATCCTAAGTTCCACCCCTGAGTTGAATCTATATAAGTCGCTGTTATGCTAATAAAGTTGGCATTGCTTCCCTCACCTCTACCGTGCTCCGAACCCTTATTTAGCGGTGCCCGATCCTCACCCCATATCCTAGCGAGCCGTGGCAAGTGGCGCCCAACGTGGGGCACGGTTGAGGTCTCCTATATTAGGAGAACCCCCGTGCTACTACTTGGGATCAAGAGTCTTCAGGAGAGAAGACTGCTCCGCCGGCTCCCCTCTGCGCAGCTGACAGTTGCGGATTTTGGAAAATCGCGCGGACTGCACACCACTGAAGGTGAGCCGCAGAAGGGCATTCCATACACCTCACCCCATCTCCACCACCCCAATACTTACAAACAAAAAAGGGAGGAATTACATCTGATAGTGTGCTAAGCCATTTAACATCATGGGGCTCACACTGTCCACCTCCCAAAAATACGTATACCGGCGCCTTAAAGACTTTGTCATCGAGCACGGCCATCCTCTAGACAAAAAGTCCGCCAAAGCCCTAGCCAGATGGCTAGACCTTCAAGGTCTAGTCATAGCAGATGACATCACGCTAGAAAAATGGCAGGATTTGGGTTTTAATTTATGGCGCGACTCTGAAAAAGGCGTCCGGCTGGCTAAACAAGCCTTGATAGCGTGGAGGCTAATTCTGATGGTGCTACAGCACCAAATGATGAATAAGAACACCGGCCTCCCCTCCAAAAGAGTACAGGACAACGTACACGGCGCAACAGACACTGGCACAGACACCGGCAGGGACACTCAAAATGGCGGGAGGGATAAGGACAGTGACAGCTCGTCCCAAAATGGCGGGAAGGCGCGAAGAGGGAGGAAGCGACGATCACGGAATGGCGTCGAGGAGGAGGGACCCCGGGACCGCCCACGAAGGGAGGGGGAGGGCGAAGAGCGCGGGAAGTCAGCGCGGGAAAAGAAGAGGCGGGCTCCCGTAGTACCACCCATCGAGCCGCCCCATTCTCCTCCCATACGTGGCGCGAGAAGTCCCTCCCCCAATTCGTCCACCGACACGCCCGCTTCCGCCTCTCCCGTCTCCTCCCCTGATGTGTCACCTGTCAGGAGGAAGCAGGAAGTTGTGGGCGGGGCTAGGGCAAAGGCCACTTCCTCCCATAACAAATATGGCCGCGCCCATAAGCCGACTAACACCGAGGCCTACCCCGCCTGCCGCCGTAAAGGCATAGATTATGAATGGGTACAACATTCACCGGAGAGGCAACCCTCGGTGCCAGACATCTGGGAAGCCTTCCGGGAGGAGGCCGCCCGTGAGAAAGATGTAGAAATCTTAAGGGCCTTCCCGGTGTACTACGAGGAAGGGAAGCCCCCCGAGTGGCGGCCTGTATCGTACCCAATGCTCAAAGACATTAAAAAAGCCATCGTGGAATACGGACTAGGGGCCCCCTTCACCATCGGTCTCCTAGAATCCTTCTTTCTCGCCTACACCTTAATCCCATTTGACATCCGAAAAGTGATTGGGGGGTTATTCACTACTGTACAAGCTTCAGTGTTTGAGGCCGAATGGAAAAAGAGGATTGTTACATACGTGTCAGAAAAAATGGAAAGAAGGGGGATACCCCATGGACAGGCTGTGGACATGCTTTATGGGCAGGGGAATTATACCAGTAGAGGAGATCAAACCAGATTGGACCCTAAATTGTTAAATGTCACGAAAGAATTGGCTTTAGAGGCTGTGAGGAAGGTGGCAGATGCTTACGTGCAGACGCCATCTTTCACACTTATTAATCAGGGGGTGAAAGAGCCATTTGTTGATTTCATTACAAGGCTCAAAGAGGCTATTGCGCGGCAAGTCGATCAAAAGGAAAGCCAAGACATTCTGTTTAATAAATTAGTGATAGAAAAAGCAAATGAAGACTGCCAGCGAATTTTAAAAATGTTAAAGGATCCCTCTCTACTGGAGATGATAGAGGCGTGTAAAAACGTTGGTTCCAGTGCCCATAAAGCACGGATAATGGCTGCTGCCATGTCCGGTCCACAGCACTGTTTTGGTTGTGGTGAGAAGGGGCATTTTAAAAAGCATTGTCCCAAATTTCGATCTGAACCTGACTTACCTTCAACTCTGTGTCGTAGGTGCGGGAAGGGGCGCCACTGGACCTCAAGTTGTAGGTCCAAGACCAATATTAACGGCGAGCCCCTTCCCCCCAAAGGGTCACCAAACCTCAGGAAAAAGGTAACCTTCTCATCCATGCCGGACCTGAGGGACTGCTCATGTGAACACCCGGGAAACGGGGAGCTGAGCGCCCGGGGGGGCGCGACGATACAAGTAGCCCCCCATCCCATCCTGCGCCAAACCCAGCGCCCAGCTACCCCGTAATTCAGCTACCTCCACCCGACCCTGTCCCAGTGCGGGAACAGTGTCGACCCCTGAACTGGGTTATATTAAAGGTGGTTCACCCATCGACACACCTGAGCTCATATGAGCAGTTAGCTCGGGTCGTTCCATCGGCCCCGGTTGACCCTGACTTGACCTATTTAATCACGTCACATTTTTCCGCGGTCGGCAAGGGCATAGTGGTAATTCCCACCCTCCTGACGGGCTTGACCCATTCCAATATCGCTGTATGTTTAACTGTACATCTTCCACCCGTACAGCTTGAAGACGGTTTCCCGGTGGCGAAAATGGTCTCCACTGAAGACCTGCTCTGCGTGCTTTCGGAGGATGAGGAGCGGAGACAAAAATCCAAGGAGGAGGTCTATTGGACCACAACTGTTAAAATGTCTCGCCCTCTCCTAACGTGTTATCTTTATTTCTCTCAGCCTAGAAAGCCGCAGCGGGTCAAGGTGGAGGGCCTGCTCGACACCGGGGCCGATGTCAGCATAATCGCCACCAAGGACTGGCCACACGGGTGGCCCACACAAACAACACACGTACGGGTCAGCGGTGTTGGAGAGGTTCAACACCCTGTCAGGAGCAAAGAGGTGGTAACTGTGTACGGGCCAGAGGGCAGACCGGCAACCATCCAACCGTACGTATTACATCTTCCATTTACACTTTGGGGTCGGGACGCCATGGAGCAGTGGGAGCTCACATTGGGCACCCTGTCTCCCGAACAAAATTTTTAGGAGGGGTCACTGAAGTACAGCAGCTCCCCAGACTGAGCTGGAAAACTGATACACCAGTCTGGGTCGATCAGTGGCCCCTACCCACAAAAAAGCTGCAAATTCTTAACGATTTGGTTGATTCGGAACTCGAAAAGGGGCACTTGGAGTCTTCCACCAGTCCCTGGAACACTCCAGTGTTCATAATCCAAAAATCCTCAGGCTCCTGGAGATTTCTCCAGGACCTGCGCAAGGTTAATGAAGTCCTGGAACCAATGGGGGCCCTCCAGCAGGGAATGCCTTCACCATCTATGCTCCCTGCTGAATGGCCTCTAGTGGTCGTTGACATTAAGGACTGTTTTTTTCATATATATTTGAATCCGGCTGATTCGGCAAAATTTGCATTTTCGGTCCCGGCAGTCAACGCTTGTGAACCTCACCGCAGGTTCCAGTGGCGCGTACTTCCTCAGGGGATGAAAAATTCCCCAACACTCTGCCAAATGTTCGTGGCAGAAGTGTTGAGGCCAATCAGGCAGAAACATCCACAGTCAATCATCTTCCATTATATGGATGATGTATTGATCTGTGCAAAAACTCAATTGGCAGTGGACGAAACACTAAATTGTACAATTTCGGCGCTAAAACAGAAAGGATTGGAGATATCCCCTGAAAAGATACAGAAGGAAGCACCCTGGAGATATCTTGGACTTCAAATTACAAGCAGAGCCATAAGGCCACAGCAGATTGAGATTAACAAAAAAGTCCATACCTTAAACGATCTCCAGAAACTACTGGGAGCCATCAATTGGATCAGGCCTGTGTTGGGGATCACAACCGGGGACTTGCATCCCCTATTTGAGCTGCTGAAGGGTGACGCCGATCTGTCCTCTCCCCGAACTTTAACAGCAGAAGCCCTCCAATCCCTTACCACCGTGGAAAAGAAAATTTCACAGAGACAGACATGTAGGAGGATGGAGGGGCTGCCATCCTCCTTAATAATTTTAAAAGAGCAACGACAACCTTTGGCCCTCCTGGGCCAATTCACAATCGATAATAAGGACTTTTGCTTATGGGAGTGGATGTTCCTCCCTCATCAATTCGGCCGCACGATCACCACTATAGCTGAGATGATTGGCAAAATAACATCTAGAGGCCGCACTAGGTGTCTGGAGCTCAGTGGAGAGGAGCCAAATTTTATTTATCTTCCACTGACCTCTGAACACCTAGATCAACTGTTGCAGACCTCCATCGACTTCCAAGTCGCCATCGGGGGCTACCCGGGAGAAATTCGACTACACCTCCCGGCGTGCCCATTCATACAAAGGCTGGCTCCGATACCAATCCGGCTTAAAATTATGCAATCCGAAATCCCGATTGAAAACGCAAAAACAGTCTTTACCGATGGCTCGGGGAGAACCGGAAATGCGGTAATCGTTTGGAAGGAAAACGAAAATTGGCAACAAGATATTCATAAAGTACAGGGTTCTCCTCAGATCGTGGAACTCTCAGCAGTTGTGCGGGCTTTCCAAATTTTTAGTGGTGAGCCAATAAATATAATCTCAGATTCGGCCTACGTAGTGGGTGTGGTGAAACGAATTGAAAATTCATACCTAAAAGATGTATCCAATCGGACTCTGTTTGAATTGTTAACTAAATTGCTATTTCTCGTAGAACGAAGACAATTTGGCTACTATATCGTCCACACCCGCTCGCACACCACCCTACCAGGTCCCGTGGCAGAGGGGAACCGGATTGCCGACCATCTAGCAGGTATAGCTGTAACCCCTAATCTTTATCAACAAGCGAAACTCTCACATGATTTTTTCCACCAGAATGCGCGATCGCTGCAGAAGCAATTTGGCTTGAAATTGACACAAGCAAAAGAAATCCTCAAAACGTGCGCTGACTGCCAATCATTCGCACCAGTCGCTCCCGAAGGGACAAACCCTAGAGGGTTGTCACCTTTGGAGATATGGCAGTCAGACGTCACACATGTGGCTGAATTCGGCAAATTAAAATATGTACATGTGTCTATAGACACATTTTCAAAAATGATTGTAGCCACCGCGCATCCTGGAGAGAAGAGGAGTCATGTCAAAAAACACTTCCTGTCTGCATTCGCGAGGATGGGCGTTCCAAAACAAATAAAAACAGATAATGGACCCTCCTACGTGTCTGCAGACACGAAGAAGTTTTTTGAACAGTGGGGGATACAGCATACCACAGGTATTCCCCATAATCCCACGGGACAGGGTATAGTGGAGCGAGCACATCAGAATATAAAAAATCTACTCAAAAAACAAAAAGGGGGGAGTATTGGCCTGTCCCCCCAAGAAAAACTGGAGAAAGTGATGTATGTTCTCAACTTTCTCAATATGATGGAGGAACCTGAAACTCACACAAGCAAAAGTCCTATAGATAAACACTTTAGGTCAACTCCATCTCAGTCAGACCAGAAGGCCAAGGTACTATATAAAGATCCGC
Organism: Pipra filicauda; assembly: GCF_003945595.2. Taxonomy (NCBI): domain Eukaryota; kingdom Metazoa; phylum Chordata; class Aves; order Passeriformes; family Pipridae; genus Pipra; species Pipra filicauda. The sequence continues at coordinate 107,208 of NW_024104829.1, forward strand.
TTACCGAAAGATGGACGGGCCCCTTCCCTCTAATTACGTGGGGGAAGGGGTACGCCTGTATTTCAGGTACAGAAGGCCCCAAGTGGATCCCAGCCAGAAGAGTAAAAGTTTACCAACGCTGAGAAAACAACAACAATGAACGAGACGACCACGCTCCTGTTCCTTCTGATCTTCACGTCCGGATTCATCCACCATGCCATCTCCATCCCTTTAAGATCGTGGATGAATCAACCAAATGAAAACCTTTGGGTAACGCTGGCCAAGGCCACGAACACGGATACTATGTGTTTGTCCTTGCCCAGCGCAGGCAGTCCCTTCAAGACCTGTCTTGTAGGAATTCCTATCACTCCCTCAGAATGGGATGCGTTTACAGCCCAGACGAGAATCCGAGGACCTTTACCCTTCAACTCCCCTAATTTAGCCCAAACCATTTCAGCATTAAACTTCATAGATATCCCATTTCAAGAAATTGATTTGCTTGGTTCCCTGCCTTCTGCTTTATGTATTATTTTCCACCGTTATACCCTACCAGTTTTATTTACTCCCCTCAATGTCACCGCAAATAGGCCCATATACCAAGGGACAAAATCGCCGTGGTGTAATGATTCCGTGGCCACCACCGTCCCCACGGAACATGTTCCCCGGAATATGAAGTTGCCCAAAGGCTATTTCCTGCTGTGCGGAGATCGGGCATGGCCCGGAATTCGGGCCTACCCTGAAGGGGGTCCCTGCACAGTAGGAAAATTGGCCCTATATAACCCGGCGAAATTTAAATTGGATAATCAATTGGTCAACCCCAAAATTAGACCTAAAAGATCTCTTGATTATATAATGGGCCCTCCTCTTTATTTTGATGAATCAGGTACCCCTTTCAATTTAGATGGCTCTGAGTATGATGATTCTAACCCTAAACATAATACTCCCCTCAGATTCCCTGGACCTAGACTTTTTGAATCAAAACCGTCGCCAAAGTTTGAGGATAATTTTCAGACAATTCGGATCAAAAATTCGCTCCCTGCACCACATTTGAATCTTGGGAAGCCGCAATATTGGCCCACTCCTCTGCCCTTTCCAGAAGAGTGTGATTCCAACCTTCACATCTGGTCAAGGGTAAAAAACTTTTGGGCGTCCTTTCCTTTTCCAGGAATCGGAACAGCACATGCCCTCTCTCTTTTTACACACCTTGGTTGCTGGTTGACCAAGGAAGCAAATGCCACGACATCGGCAATAGAGGGCCTGCTGGAAGACTCCCAAAAGCTTAAAGAGGTCAGTTTGCAGAATCGAGCCGCGATAGATTTCCTCCTCCTGGCACATGGCCACGGGTGCCAGGACTTCGAGGGAATGTGTTGTATGAATTTTTCTGACCATGCCGAGTCGATACACCAAAGCATCAATCAGTTAAAAGGCTTGGTCAGAGAAATTCAACAAGACAAAGGAGGAGGCCTCGATGACCTCTTTGATTGGCTTAAGCTTCCAAATTTGCCTGGATGGTCCAGGAAGATTATTATGTTACTTGTTTTATCCCTCTTCGGTCTTGTTTCTATTTGTGCGATCTTACCCTGTTTAGTTTTATGTTTAAGAAAAGTCCTTCTTGGCTCTGTTAACGTGAACACAACCATCGTTCAATCAAACAAAGAAGGGGGAGATGTTGGAGGCAGATCGGAAGAATGGAAGAAATATGAGGCGTGGAGAAAAATATACAATCCTTAAATAAGACAACAACACTGAGTTGGACTTTACTATGCTGGATTTGACTTTATCATACCGGACTGGACACAAATACATTGGATATGATATTTCCCGGATTAAACAGTTGTACCCCAGTTTTTCCCCAGTTTAGTAATGTATGGTTGTATGTACCCTCATTTGAAATGCACCCTTGGTTGTTGTTTTAAAATTCTGTCCTCCATGTTGTCTTTCCCATCCCCTCACAGTTTTCCCGCCTTTCCCCTGTTTTCCCGCTCCTCTGCCTGCCATTGGTTAAGGTTTGGTGCAGTGCAGAGGTAGCTACCATTGGCCCGTTCCCCTGGATACACCCAGTCTCCTCCCCCTAGCACCCAGCTATCCAATCTCCTGAACGCCTGAGCTGTCCGTCCCATGCTCCTCCCTATCCTAAGTTCCACCCCTGAGTTGAATCTATATAAGTCGCTGTTATGCTAATAAAGTTGGCATTGCTTCCCTCACCTCTACCGTGCTCCGAACCCTTATTTAGCGGTGCCCGATCCTCACCCCATATCCTAGCGAGCCGTGGCACCTCAGACTCAGATAACTCTCATTTATCTCAGGCCAGCTGACTGAACTGGCAGGAGACCAGGCTGTTTTTCTGCTGGATGTTGCTGAAAATGAGAGACTGTCACGAAAATCTTGGGTCCTCTGAGTGGTCTTTTCCAGTGAATTCCCTGATCAACAGGCATTGGAACAAGCCTAATGAGAATAATCATAACTAGGAGCAGTGATCTTTGGACCAAATATATTCTTCTTGACACTGTCAGCTTTGGCATAAAGCTTTCTACATGTTCCTGAGGAGGCAAACACTGACCATTTCCATATAGAAATGGATGTGGTGTTCCTGTTGGCTCTGCCATGTCAGGAAGGGATGGGACAGCACTGGATACAGCTCCCAGGGACCTGCTGTGTGCATGTGTGTCTGAAAATAGGTTCACAGATGGAAAGGGCTTGCTATACTTTTAAGGTTTGATGCAGAGCACTTTCTAGCACTCAGACTTCAATTTTTTTCTTTTCTTCTAGTCAGTGTAAATCACTCCCTTCACCTTGCCCTGAGCTTTTGTCTCTAAAAGTCTCTGACTTGTGATCTTGTGCTGAATGCATTTAGGAGCTCAACTCCTTGCTGTGAGGAGCAAAGAATGAAATAACAAGTTATAAAAATAACCAGGAGACATTGTCTCCTGGATAGGGCAATATTGGCTGAAGGGATGGGCCACAAAAAGTTCAGCTGTGCCTGCGCGCCCACACGGAGCTGAGACAAACACTTGAGAGCGATGTGGCTGAAAGGAGCTGATTGCTGTCATCTCATGGTGCTACAGGACCTTTCCCCACTTCCTTCCCCCAAGTGCAATGCAGTGAAAGAGTTGTGATGATCATTGTCATGCAGGTCTTGACAAAGAGCATGAGTGTCTGTGGGTACATGTGGCACAGCTTGCCCACCCTAACCACGGATAAGCTACTCCGGTAGGAGCTGGTTCTGTAATGCCAGATTGACCAGGAATAACCTGCAATCCCACCCATTCCCAGCACACCAACTCGCCCTGTTTGGGCTGAAAACTCACACTCAGCTGTGCTGTGCTCCTGCCCCTGGCCAGTGAAGAGCAGCCTCAAACACACCCCATGGGCTCCAAGCTGCCCATCGCAGTTGGGTGGTCACACCGACCCTTTTTTAGCTGCTCAATCCCAAATCTTCCTCAAACAAAGCGTGCCCTGAAACGAGCCTCGCTCCCTCTCCAGGGTTTTTGTTTTAGCTCTCTTTGAAGTGACAGGAAAACTGCGGAGCTATTTTTAGCAGCACCTCATCAATCCCGTGTTCCCGATTGCTTTGGCTCCTCCGCCCGAGGTGATTCTGCTTACAAATGCTGGAAAGGGTTCACCTTCAAAGAGGAGGATTTAATTAGGAGTGCAAAGAGCTATGGCCCGACACAGCAGAGACTAATGAACCACCTTTAGTGGTTGGTGGAGAGCAGCTTGCCAAGGTATCCATTCATTTCTGTGCCTGGAAGATGAAATACAACTGAAGCTGCTGCCATTTTAAAAGGAAAATCTTATTAGAACCCAGGCAAGGATATCTGAATAAAATAAATGGCTTCTGGTGCTTCATCTATTTGCATATAGGTTCAGGTGTGATCATGTAGTCTGTTATCAACTTTAATTAAGCTTTCCCTTTGCTGCTGACCTTGGGGGCTTAGATGTAATTTGTTCTATAGGAAGAACAGGTGGTATGAGCTCCATGTTTTAAAGTTCAAATTGATTTAGGTTGCATTTAATTTAAGTTTCCTTATGGAAGCATATAATTTTACTATTACTAATGTTGGAGCAATTACACAGAGGTGAAGAATCTGGTACAGAGCAGAGCCTTTCAGCTCTCTAATGGTTTTCTCCATGAGCAGAAGTGTCCCTGCCCTGTGCTTTTTGGGATAATGTTATTTAAATCCAGCAGAGTCCCAGTGAGCTCCCACTTCCCTGAGAGTCTCTGGCTCACCACACAGACCAGGGGTGACAGCTGGACATCAGTCACCAGCACCCTGGTGTGCAAAGGCTCCAGCAGACCTGCCCCCACCCGAGAGCAGAGGTGGGTCTTTAATATCACCAGCCTGTTTATCCTCTCCATTATAACAGGAGCTCTTTCCTTGGCACTGGAGCAATGTGATCCCCTTGGAAGGCTTGGGAGCCGCAGCTCTGGGTGAGGCAGGCATCCATTTCAAGCCTCTGGAATGACCCTTATCCATCAGAGATGAGCTCTCCCTGTTCCAGGCTCTGGGATGTTTGTGAATGGTCTGCAGTGAGACTTGTCTTGGACACAGGGGAGCCCTTGATCCCATTTTTCTGGTTTTACAGGAGCAGGGTAGTGGCTGCCTCAGGAAGGGGCACCAGGGGTGCAAGAGCTCAGCTTGATGGGGACTGGGGGAGGCTGGAGGTGCTGCCAGCAGGGATGGAGGAAAGAAAACATTCCCTAGGACCCAGAGGCAGCTGCACTGGGTGTCTGCAGCCTTGAAATCCTCTGAAAACCGAGGACAGGATGGGAGGGGAAGAAACGATGAGACCTGGAGGGGGATGGGAAGAGAGAGGATTGTCAAGCTGTTCATGAAGCCAGTGTGTTTTCTTTAGGGAAAATCTGCAAGATCAAGGACAGCCAGTGGAAAATTCATCACAACACACATTTCCATATGTGCTTGGTGTTTCCAAGCCCCAGCTGCAGTGCTCCCTTCCCTCTCCACACCATCCAAGGCCTCCATTGCACTACAAATAGCACTGACACAACTGCTTTCTCTATCAAACTGTTGCACCAGGTGATTTTTCTATCCCCTTGGGACTGCAACCCTGAAAGAAAGCTTACTGGAAAAGCTTCAAGTGCAAAGAAAAGGTGCAAAGATGTAGTAATACGATTTTGGAATATTGCCCAAGTTCAGTTAAACTACATCTTTGCACCTTTTCTTTGCACCTAAAGTGCAGCTCTGATGGCAAGTTGTCTTAATGGCAGCATTTCTTCAGGTTTTCCACCTTTCCTTCCCATTGTGTTGTGGATTTCTCTACTCTCTCACCATTATGTGCTATCCTTTTATGAAACACCTCTATCTATCTCACTTTCAATTAAATAAGGGTCCAGAGGTTTGAACTGTGGGGGGTGGGTTGTGCTTTCTGAAAGAATGAGAGAACGAAAACTTGGCAGTTTCAATGTAAAACCGGTAACTTCACCAATTTATCAAAGCAAGTTTTTAGTTTAGGTACTCTGAGAAATTGGTTTCTCTAACACTCAGTCCCAGAGGTTTAGAAATCTCTTATGGGTATATATTTCCCATTAATTAAAAAATAAATCACTGGCTATAAATGCTGTGTCTATGTCCAGCAGCACCAGAGCAAATACCTGCAGCATCCTTCCTCTGCCAAGAACATTGCAGAGAGACAGGGCTTCATTTTATGCTCAGGTGATTGTTCCAACAGGCAGGAATGTTGTCCCCTCTCACTGTGGCTCTCCATTCAGGATCATCCCTGCCACTTGTCCCCTCATCCACCATCTGGCCTCAAAAGCAGGTGCCTGTGAAGGGGAAAATCATTCACCTGGGAGGGCAGAGCCAGGAGGAAGGTGCTGCAGAGTGGGGAGCAAAACTGTCCCACGCTGAAGTCCTGCTGGGGAGTTTACAGGGTCCTTGTGAACCCTCAAAATAGTTATAGAGCCCTTTTGTGTCAATTCTAGCACCTTCTGCCACAAAATCCTGAAAGAAAGGAGCATAAAATTCATTGTGAAGAAAGGAGGAGTGGTTCACAAAGTACAAGACCCCCCCAGGGAAGTGCACTGCCTGACCCTCCAGCAGTGCTGGCAGGGTGTGCTGGGCTCCTGCACTTCCTACAGAGGCATTTTCCTTCTGGGGAAGTGGGGAGGTTCCCCTTGGGAGGCTCAAGCAAGCTCAGAGAAAATTAATGGTGAAAAGCACTCTCTTTTCCCTGCTGGAATGCTTCATAGTCAACCAAGAGAGCCCATTAAGCAACTGCTGTGACCTAAAATAACCTGACTAGCACTGAAACTATGAACGGGCTGTATGCCTTTTTTTTTTTTTTCCCTTCTTTTTACCTTTCCTTCCTTTTAAAATAAAGCTGCCTTCTCTGGGAGAGTTTTTTCAGCCTGCCCAGGAAAATGGTGTGCTGGCAGTTTGTCTTTCCAGCTACCCCCTAATCCCACCTCTTTGCTGTTCAGATCTTCAGAATAAAAGAGATACCCTTCCCCAAAAAACCCCTAAGCCCAACCAAGCAAAACCCCCCTGACTGGGCTGGCAAAGGATGTTGGGTGTCAAAGTCTGAAGATATTTACCCCAAATTACTTAATGCAAGGAATCAGGGAGAGACTTACTGCCCACCTGCATCCCCCCAGCTGCCTGGGAAAGTGGGAAATCTGGTTGGACAACGCTCCTCTGGACTTTCCTTTTGTCCCAAATGGCAGCCCAGGGTTGTTTTGTTTGTTTTTCAACTGCATAATTTGGTAAAATAATACCTCACCTTGTTCACAACTCCTAACTCTTCCTAGGTATGGCACTGTTTCTGTGGAGCTCAGCTGGTTAAAAAAAACAATTGACCAAAAGATAAACTTTTAATCAGTCAAAATGTCTGTGGTTCTGAATAGGAAAAGCAAGTTCCACCCTGAAAACAAGGAGAGGGTAAAAACTGCACTGAGTTTAACGCAATTGCATTAATCAGACAATTTAAATGAAACAGTAATGGAATAAAGGATAAAAGAGTTCTCAGAAAAGGCAGGAGTGAGGGAGTTGCTAACTCATTTGAGACAAAAAGGGAGAGTTAATTGCTATCTGTGAGTCATTAAAGGGTTAGCTGAGGTTGGGGTATGAGGAAAAGTACAACGTGAAAAGCAGTGAGTCTCTCTAAGGAGCTCTGACTTCTAGTAGGCAGAAGACAGGGAAGAATTTTAGCTCTTAAATTCCTCTTTTGAAGTAAAGTCTCCTGTCACCCTTGGGACTCAGATGGAGTCACAGTTTTGTGCAAGATGTGCTCGCGTTGACACCATGATGTTCTGGTGCTTCAGGGCTTTTCTTTTGAGATCTCATGTGATGCCAACTGTTGTTTTCACTTATATGAGTATTTTCCAAGCAGGCATTTGGTGCAGTGGGGACGAAGTCGTGTGTCCACCATGCGCCCAGGTGGCCAAGAAGACCAGTGGCACCTGGCCTGTGTCAAAAACAGCGTGGGCAGCAGGACCAGGGCAGAGATTGTCCCTCTGGGCACTGGTGAGGCCTCACCTCGAGTGCTGTGTCCAGTCCTGGCCCCCTCAGGGCAAGAGAGACATGGAGGGGTTGGAGCATGTCCGGGGAAGGGAACGGAGCTGGAGAAGGGTCTGGAGCACCAGGAATGGCTGAGAGAGCTGGGGGGGCTCAGCCTGGAGAAAAGGAGGCTCAGAGGGGACCGTCAAGCTCTCTACAAGCACCTGAAAGGAGTTTCTAGCCAGGTCGGCATCATCTCCCAGGCCACCTGTGACAGGACAAGAGGAAATGGCCAAAAATCTGCACCAGGGGAGGTTCAGGTTGGATGTCAGGAAAAATTTCTCTACTGAATGGGTTGTCAAGCATTGGAAAGGGCTGCCCAGTGAGGTGATGGAGTCCCAATCCCCGGATGTGTCCAAGGAAGGCCTGGCTGTGGCATTCAGTACTCTGGGCTGGGGAACAAGGTGGGGATTGGACACAGCTTGGACTCCATGGGCTGGGAGGGCTTTTCCAACCTGAATGATTCTATGATTCTAAGTACACCACATGCAGGCATACAGGATCCATGGATTTTGGTGGTTCTCCTTACAGGGAAATGTTTACAGTGGTGCTGGTAGAGACACACCAGCACGTTTTCTGTCGTCCTGCAGGGACTTGTCTGTCCCCAGCTGCACTGATCTGAGATTCACCTCCAAACCCTGGCTAGATGGGAGGACAGTCACTTCCTTAAAGCTCCTGTTACATGTTTATCCAGCTCTGCTGCTCCAGTGCTGTTTGGAAGATTAAAAGCCAATAAACCCCCCCAGCCAAGGGGGCTGTGCACGTGTTTACAGTCACACATCCCGAAGAGCCGGTTGGATGCGGGGCACGGAGCCAGGAACCCCACAGGGCTGAGCCTCCCTGAGTGAAGCAGCAACCCTGGTTCCACTCTGATTTCAACCAGCAGGAGCCTTGCAATGAATTTCTTTGAATATGGGCCCCCCAAAGGCGTCAGCACTTCATAAGGAGGATGGATATTGCCAGGCACGTTGAATACAGATGAGGAGGGAGTGTCATCAAGTCAAGGACGTTGGCACTTTCCAGATCGTCACTCAAATGTAGATGTGGGGAGATACTGGAATATTTCCACTCTCAGCAGTCAGCAGGAGTTTAAAATGGGAATATTTCCTCCCTATATCTCGCTGAAGGCAGATATTGGTGGGAAGCCACAGGACCAACCACCCCTGTGCTTGAGGGCAGCCGAGAGCCACAGGAGCAAATGGATCAAGCCTCGATTTTGCCCCAAAGCTTTTCACCTTTTTACAGAGGACAAAAACGAAGCTTGGAATATGGAATATAGAATTGGCCTGAGACTCAAAAGTCCTGAACGCTACTGAGAAAATCAATTTTTATTTGTACATGCAGTGCTGATGCCCCATCCAGCTCAGGCTGAGCACAGCAGAAAGAGTTTTGAGGGAATCAAAAAGAACCAATATCTTCTGTAAAAGTTTCCTTTTCTGTGGAGTTTTTCAATGGGAAATATTTAAAGAGATTTCTTTCTGCATGATTAAATCAGGTTCTTATCAACAACACTTTTCTCTATGGAAAACAAAACCACACAACAAACCAAAGCAAATGAATGGCTTAATATTTTTTCATGTAATCATCACAGAATCATTTAGGTTGGAAAAGATCTCCAGGATCATCGAGTCCAACCTTTGACCAACCACCACCATGCCAACTAAACCATAGCACTAACACATTGTTTTTTTATTCTGTTTGAATAATTTTACTTTTTTTTAATGGAGGTGAAAGGTTGGGGTTTTGTTTGTTTGTTAGTTTCTTGTTGGTTTTGCGAGGGGGTTTTGTTTGGTTGGTTTTTATGATATATTTATTTTTTTTTTCTAATTTTTAACACAGTTTATGACCATATTGGTCAAATAGACAGACTAGATGGGAAGTGGTTCCTTATCTGAGTGACATCTCAGCCCTCCTTTGTATGTCCAGAAGAAGTACATACCTCCAGGATGTCTTCATTTGACTGCTTCTGTTAGAATTCCCAAACTTTAGCACTTGGGCTTGACAGAGCTAAGGATGCAAATGCAGCTTGATTCTTTTCAAGCACTTTGCTAACTTACTGCCCTCACAACAGCACAATTCCATTAATGATAGCAGTGAAACAATTATACATTGCTGCACTTTTCTGTTTTCCAACAACTCGAACTGCTCCTGGGGCAGGAATGTTTGCAGTAGCAGTGCCCAAACCGCCGCCCACGGGGAAAATCACAGGACATTCCCGTCCTACCCGAGCATTCCAAGCCCTGCTGCTTCCACACCCCAGCTGATACTCCCAGCCAGCATGTTTGGACTAACTTGGAGTGCTCTTCTCCTTGTTCTCCTGGTCAGGGCATGCCAAGGTGGCCAGGACACACACAGGGAGGCACTTCCCGATGCTGTTGTGTTAAACCCACTGACTGTGCTGCTCAGTCTTTTATGCTTTGTATAAAACAAGCAATATCACTTCTCCTGGAATCAAAAGATGCCACAAAGTAATAGGAGCTGACAGCTCCCACGTAAGAAGATTTTTTTCCTCTGAAGAAAGACATGTTGATCTTAGACCTGGAATAACTTTTTCATCCCATTTTTCCTATTATGGGAAAAGCTGAGGTTTCCCATTTCCCCCCCCCCCCCCCCCCCCCCCCCCCGGTCTTTATGTAAGCAACTCATTTCTGTAAGAGCTGCTCCCAAATGGACTCAAGATCCATTCATAAGGAGTAAGCAAAGTAACATCAGCACATTTCCTCTGATCCAACAAATATTGAAGCCCAACAAAAGCCTCTTGGTGTCAGATGAACCACATGCTGAGAGTCCTGGTGGGTTTGGATCAAGGCACTCAGGACTTGCCCCCATTCTCTGCCCCATGGCAGCAAAAAAGGTGGTGGGTAAGTGAATCCCAATTTTTTTCCAAAGGTATGACCCCTGCTTCCCTTTTCTGCCCAAAGGCACAAGAAGATGTTCAGAGTATGGCACTGACATGGTTATTACACTTAGGAAAAGCAAGCCCAGCTAAAGGCAATGGAATCAGACATCACAAATAAAGGCAGAAGACCCTTTTATTTCGCATAGACAAAATGCAAAGAGTGTCTCATTAAATTAATATCAAAAAAAGCCCCCAAATCAATCTCCTCACTCCACTGACATCACTCATCCTAATTAACAACAAAAAAAAGAACAATCAAGGACCCATTTTCTAATTAGAAAAAAAAAAAGTGCAAACATGACAAAAGACTTTTTGTTTTTCCAAATCAATGTTCCTGTTGAATTCACAAATAGGGTGATTTTTTTTTTTGTGACTTTTTTTTTTCCCTTTTAAATCTTGTCTGATGGAACTTCCAGTTAAAATGTTTTAGTTAAGTCTCCATGCACTTCGTAGAAAATCAGTAAAAACACAAACGCTTGTGAAGATCAGAAAACTGGACTCTTTTACCCAAAAATTCAGATGTCCAGTCGGATGAAGCTCACACTCAGACAGAAAAAAAGCAAGAGAGTCTTTGCACTGTCTGTCGTTCATATTATTATTTTTTTTTTGTCAAATATTTTGGCAATCTTCTTCTTTAATTATAAATATTGGAATTCAATAAAAAAAAGGTAGCTTTCATTGGATTTGTTTGTTTGTTTGTTTGTTTCAGTGTAAATATTTACAGCCACTGTCCAGCCATGCTCTTTGTGTTATACCAGGGTGTAAGATTTTGCGTAGGGATTGTTTCCTTTCAAGTGGCCCCGGGAGTCCAGCAGGGATTCTTGGGAGCTGCTCATTTTTGCTGCCTGTCCCAGCTCAGCTCCTTCTCGCTGAGGTAACGTTGCCACAGCACCAGGTTGCCATGACTGAACATCCCTCGTGGAGGATGTCTCCATGGGGATCGGCTCCAGGACGGTGGGGCGCTTCAAGGTCCGGCTTTTCTGGGGCTCCAAGCAGGCTTGGCCCAAACCCAGGTCTCTGCTCGTGCCCTGCACGCCACGGTTCAATAAAAAGTCCATCCTAAGGTAGGGTGGCAAATGCATGAGATCACCTGGGGAGGCAAAAGGGGAAAATAAGACTTTATTTATAAACATACGTTGTGTTTTCGCTCATTTGGACGGGGGAGCCAAGCAAAGTGGAGGGTTTGTGATCAACCCAACTGCAGCATTTATAATGGACACGTTGATTTTCAGCCATTCACTATGCTAGGATCATCCAGAATCATGCACCAACACACTCCTTTTGGGCACATCCATAAGAATTCACTATTAATATTTGTTTCCACGATAGAATGACGACAACGAGGAGTGCGACGCACTTTACGGGCACTCAAGGCAGGACGAAGATAAAACTGAAAAGACCAGGAGGTTTTTTTCTCAAAATCCTAAAAAAAAGGCCTTGGTTTTCATTTTCGTGAAGGCTCAGTACATTTCTATTTCTTGTTTTCCATTTTAAATGGGAACCTTCACAATTCCAATTAATGGCCTCCAATCTTGAGTGGAATGACTAAAATGTTTAAAATGGATGCAAGAGTGAGCGTTAAGGCCATAGTCTTAATGGGATTGCTGAATAACACAGAAACATTCCTGTCCTGAATATACCCATATTTAACTGCCAACCATCATCACTGGGTCTAAATCACCAATGATTTTTTACCACTGTGACCACCAATGTGCTGCTGTTTTTGTGGCAGCAAAATGCGCTGGGGCACCCGAGCCTCTGCATCAGCCTTTCTTTCTGTTCTGTATTGTCAAGAAAACCTCTTATTTGTTATTTTCCCCTGATTCCTGGGCCTGTTAGGTATTCATAATGTTCCTTCAAGGAAATGAGAGGTAATCAGGCACGTAATGACATTCCCCTCTAAAAATATGTGATGGTATAACCTCATGTATGTATGAAAAAAAAAAGGAAACAGTTAAAGGAGCATTCAAGAAGAGTATTCCCCCTTCTTTGCAGACCTCTGCAGGTGTGTAGCTTCTTTTTTTTTTATGGCAGACATCAAACCCACAGTCTCATCTACAGATGGGATGCATCCTGAATGTTTAAAGTCAGAGACTCTTGGCACCTGAGCCTACATGAGCTATTTACAGCAGCAGAAATTAAGGCTGACCTGTGCCAGTGGCATAAACAATAGAGCAGGAAAGCATTTCTTCATAATAAAACAATGCATAACAGTTGCATTTTTCCTAACCCAGATAAAAGCTGTCTGATGACCTAAAATAAAACAGGCCCTTTGCTTTCTCACGTAAGTCAAGGCACTGCAAGTCTTACCTAAAAGACCAACAGCATCTGCTCCATCCATAATTTCAGGTCACAGGCAATTGCTGAGCAGTTACATTTGGACAGAATCCCTGTTTATTCCTATAGAAATCCCCAAGCACTGTCTGACACCATAAGCTTTATTCTGGCTCCATCTCCAACACAGACACACGACACACATTTTTTGACCCCCATGGAGTAAGATGTGAGTATCTCAAGATTGGGCTCACATGCACCTTGGCAACATCTAGGTAGGGTTGGAGAGAGAGGGGAGGTTTATACTTATAATCCCACTGATTGCCACTTGAAAAATGAATTGTGTTAACTTTAATTGGGTTTATTTACCTTATTCTCCTACGTTACCTTTCATGCCGGACACATTGTGCATATGAGGCTCATTTCAGCTGCTACAGAAACGTACCTGCTGCTGGGGTAAAGTACAGCAGGTGCAGAGAGGCACCAAATCACTCCAGTTCTTCACAGGCATTGAGCTGAGCTGCCTGTGGATACATCTGTGCTGCCCAACACCTTCCCTGTCCCCTTGGAACCCAGAAACCCATCCCCTGGTCACCCACGCTGCACCTCAGTTCCTTACTTCTGCATTCCCTTTTAGCCCAAGTCCTTCCAAAATGCAGTTTGCTCCGAAGACCATTCCCTGTGGGCTGCAGGGAGGAGACAGCCTGGATGAGAAATGCTCATATCACTTGCTCCCTGGGGCTGTATCTGGGGCAGCATCCCGGTATCCTAAATAAGGAGCCCTGTTCCTCCCCACCCCTCCCCAGTGGGGGAGAGAGGCAGGAGTGTAGGAGTGAGTGATGCTGCCCCATGGACCTGTCTCTGCCCACTGTCAAGTTTGTTGAGGGCCTTGATTTGGCTGCCTCAGGGGTGGGTTTTCACTGGCAGGTCCCAGAGAAGGTGGGCAGCAAAATGCACCTCTGACATGGCAACAGCCGTGTGAAAACTTTGTGACTAATTATAGTGCCAAAGTAATACCTTCCCCCTTGTCAGGGATGCTTAGAGACTGCTGGGGTCAGAAAGGGGGGTTTCTCCAGCAATCGCATGCTAAATAGGGGTCTCTCAGCCCAAGAAGAAGAGGACTAATTTTCTAGGTTGAATCTGATCCTGGAGGCAGGATGGGAGAGCTGGGGGTGTTCTTGTGGAGAAGAGAAGGCTCTGGGGAAACCTTAGAACCTGTTCCAATGCCTCAGGGGGGCTACAAGAGAGCTGGAGGTGGACTTTTCACAAGAACATGGAGTGATAGGATAAGGAGTAATGGGTTTAAACTGAAGGAGGGTAGTGTTAGATCAGATTTTAGGAAGAAATTCTTCCCTGTGAGGGTGGTGAGGTCCTGGCACAGGTTGCCCAGAGAAGCTGTGGCTGCCCCATCCCTGGAATTGTCCAAGGCCAGGTTGGACAGGGCTTGGAGCAACCTGGGCTAATGGAAGGTGTCCCTGCCCATGGCAGGGGGTGGCACTGTATGATCTTTAACTTCCCTTCCAACCCAAACCATTCCATGATTCTATTTCCCACCACAATCAGCCTTTTCCCAAAGCTGTCTGTCGCCCCAACACCATTTTTGACGAGTTGGTGCCAGGCAGCACAACACCCACTGCCTCGTTAACACCTGCCAGGTCCTTTCACACCCATTCCCTCTTCCTACTGCATGTTCTGCTTTCCGTTTGACTCTCTGGGAAGGAGCTGGAGCGGAGCAGCAGCCGGAGCACGGCTCATTGGCAGTTCCCTGTGGATACCTTGGAGAGCTGCTCCTGTGTCTTACACATTTCCACTTCTTCAGAGCAATGGGTTTGAGTGGACTATAAAATATGAGCGTTGAACCTTGCAGAGATGGAGATTCGTTTTCAAGCTGCTGTCTAGACATTTCTCATGTGTATTTAGGAGCTTCAGGCTATGTGAAAAAGACCATTTACCCCTCCTCCTTAAATCTACATAAGAAAGCACAGTCAATAATCTCTGTAAACAATATGCAGTCATTTCATTGTAATTTTCTAAATGTCTGGGGGCAAAGTTCCAACAGGATTGCAGTAATGAGAAGCCACAGAGTGTAACTTGCTCTCCAAAGCTGGGTGCTGGAAGCACATGGCTTACACAGAGCCCTCATTATTTGATGTGATGTACACATTTTCCCATCACAAGAAGTGCCACTGCTCCTTCTTATCCACGAGAAGGGTCTTTCCCTGCAACTGCTCGTAAAACAAAGCACATTATTAAAATCAGCGGCAAAGAAAAATTTGGAGAATGGAAACTTTTTTCTTCTCTGCTTGGATTGAAACGGCCTCACAGGATAAAAAAAAAAAAAAAAAAGGTCTTTGATTTATAAGAACTAATGGGTTTCTGACTTGAAAACACAGTCTTTGAAATATAACCGCAGGGGTTCACTTTTGCCTTTCCTACATCAATTTTGAAGGTACTTTTGAGCAGAATAAAAGCTTCTTGCTGTATCTGTGGAGCTGCTTGGAAAGACCTTGGTTCCTATCCTCTGGACACAACAGTGGAGACATTTTTTTTTTTTTTTTTGTTTCCTGCTATTCATCTGAATGGTGTTTTTTTCAGGGAAAGCATATGAAGTTTCAGGATGGTTCATTGCCTTTGATGCTCTAATTACCTCTTTTCAGCTGTGTGTGTGCCTTATTAGTAATGAAAGCAAACCTTTCAAGTGCATGAGCACTGCAAACGAGCATGTTTAATAATTCATGCATTTTGGCTTAATTAGTACAAAAGACATTCTAAAACTATAGTTTTCTGGTGCATTTTTAAAAAAAATGAGGTTTGGACTGGATGATCTCCAGAGGTCCCTTCCAACCCCAACCTTTCTGTGATTCCGAGATTTTTAAAAAGGGAAATTTGCTGTATTAGAACCCTGAGTCTGTAGAGAAATGATAAACATTCAGTCAAATCTGAATGCAGCAATTTAAGCCAGAGCTACCTCAGTCTGGTTTTTTCTGAGTGCCAACCCTCTAATGAATTATTTAGTATAGAACATTTAAGAAAATGTTGGCTCAAATAAATATTTGTAAACAAATGCTAAAAATAACTTACTATGATATTTACCATAAGCAACATATTCTACCATTTTCTGAGTTAATGCAGCACTGGGCAATAAATACTTCCCTTCATTTCAGTACAACTAAGCTAATATAAAACAAGTTTTGTAAAAAAAAAAAAAAAGACATTTTTAGCCTTATTCTAGAGGTCAACTTCAGGTATGGGCAAGGTTGGGATGAATTTGACAGGCTACATGGAGGGAAAAATATCACTGCTCAACTTTTCTTGGATTTTCTTCAAGGTATCTGTCTTGTCTGCAGAACTAAAACTCCTTTCTCCCAAAAGATTTACCTCATTCCTCTCTCAAATGCCAGAGAGCTTGTATGGTTTTTTTTCTTTCATCTCTTCAGAAAAAAAAATCTAAGGATTTGTGCTATTTTCAAATACACAGATCATCCCAGACTGCAAAAAAGAGGCTCTTACCAAGTTTTTACATGATAGCTCTGTGCATTTTCTCATGAATCATAACCTCCACTAAAGCAAAAGCAATTTATCTTCACAACACTCCAGCACAGCCTGATGGTTTTCAAGTTTTGGTTGCCATGTGAAGGAAATTCCGTGCTATTTGAAGCATTATTTTTGAGAATTTTGTAAAGTAGGGCTGGTGACTATGACAGGATATTCTATTTAACAAAGGTAAAATGAGACGGGTTGAGTAGGGCTTTCACACATCTCACTTCAACAGGTGAGTGGGCAAAAAAAAGCTCTCAGAGATCTCCCTGGAATGATCCCACGGGATCAGAAATCATGCCAGAGTTGAATCCATACAGCTCTGTTGGCACAGGTGAGGTGCTGATGTAGTTTTGCGGGTTTGGGACCTGAGCATGACCTTGTGTAGTGCTGGGGGTGTTCAAGGGCTGGTGAAGCTGGAATGCCACTATGTTGGGAATCTCTTGGCTTGCCCTGACTTTGGAAGGGGAGACATTGGTGGGATGTTGTGTTTTCCTTTGAAAGGAAGCAAATGAGACAGAGCTGCTGACAAATAGCTTTAAGTCCTGGTTTATGCGGATTAAAAAATTATGTGGGTTTTTCCAGCTCACTTGCACAGTAACTAAATCAGTTTGCTGCTGCTCACAGGCTGTTCTTCAGGACAAAGGCTGCCTATAAGAAAAACTTGCACTAGAAACAAGGAAAGAGAGGAGGGTTTGCAAGGCCAAGGTGAGAGGCTGGATGAAAAAAAAAAAAGAGCATAAGTGATGTTCAGAGGTGTTTGTCCCGTCAAAACCTGACACACCATTAAAAGTGAGCAGGCAAAGCTTTCTTAGACAGCAGCAGCTTGATCTGCAGCCAGACTGATAGCAGCACAATAACATTCCTTACAATTGCTGCTGTCAGTGTTTGAAACCTGCTGGTGCTCCCTCTCTGTCCATCTCCTGCCCGTGTATCCTGCACTGATCCCGCAGAGCATTCCGCACTGCGCCGCAACCATTCCCACACCAACAGGCTGAGAGTCAGCCCTGCCGGCTCCCAGCACGCTGCAACACCAGGTATAAATACTCCTAATGAGCAATAAAGCCAATTATGTGGTTACTTTGATCCTGTGTCCTGCTCAGCCAAGCAGGGAGGGGTAAAGACAATCAGTCCTGCACCTCCTTGCTCGGCTGATATCAGGATCTGTTCAATGTGAGACTGCCTCCCCAGAGGTTTTTGTTTGCTAATTATTATTTTCTGACAAATGTTGCTGTAAAATGCCACAAGTGAACAGCAAAAAAGGATGCTTTGAATGACAGGGCTCCACTCTCTAGAGGCATTATTGATCAGTAATGGAAATGGAGGGGAAATTTTCCACATGGAAATTACTGACAGGGCAAACGAATGGAAACAGGAGCACACCATTACTAGCACATTCAGGAGCTCACAGACTCCTTCTGAGCCCACTTTTTCAAGACAAAAAGTGGATTTAATGATTCTCTGAGGTGATCCAGAATAAATGGCAAAAGGTCTGAGTGCTCCTTAAATTACAGTCTTAGGAGCAGGCGAGCAGCAGAAGGGAAAAGGAAGGAGGGAGAGGGCAGGGCAGAGCTTCCTCATTAGTGAAAATGCTGCTGCGAGAGCAGGCACAGGGTCTTCCCTTCCCCAGAGTAGCTTCAACCTCTGCTCAGCTGCCCAAGAAAAATGATTGAAGTGCTCAGCGTTTGGGGGACACTTTTAAACTGACTGAATGGATGTTGTTGGACAAGGCCAACGGGGTGTCTGGATCCATTCCAGCTGCCAACCTGCCCTTCAGGGCTCTGTTACACCATCACATCTCCTGGGCTTCTCACTGTGTTTCTGCAGACAGCAAAACACCCCATCTTTATGCTGTTTATATTTGTGATCATCTAAATAGGAAACAGGTGAAAAGTGTTAGAAAAATAGCCAAATTTCCCATCTCTAGATGGAGAAAACAGAATTCCCCATCATCCCTGCAGGGCTTTATAACTGGCATTTTTCTCTGTGAAAACTGCACCTCCACAGATAATTTGGAGATCTTTAACACCTAGTTAAATGCTGCACATTGCAGTCTGCTAAAAGTGGCATTTTCATGTAAATATTCAAAATACCAGCTGTGTTTCTCAACAAAAAAATAAACCCAACAGTTGCTGTTGACTGCAATCCTTGGAGTTATCTCTTAAGAAACACCAGGATATCAGTGAAACTGTAGTTCCGGAGCCAAATTTGCTACTGCTATAAATCAGTGGCTATATTGATTTCAGCAAGACTATAAATTGATTTATACTTACTGGAGATTAGGTTTAAGTGACTGAAAATGAGGATTCCAACTAATGTGGACTTTTTTCAAAGGTGATTCATTTTGTCATTTAGAGTTAAACCTTCCGATTCCAAGAAAAAGTCTTTTGATCCAAGTGTCTTAAAGCAAAAGCATGGCTGCTGTAGTTTAACTGAGGACATACAGCTGAACTACATCAACACAACAGTCTGTGCACCTGTCTGACTGCATAGCAGGAGGCTTGATTATCACTTTGTTGCCTATTCCTGAAAGGTTCAATGAAACAGGAACTGAAGCGCGGTTTTGGTTTGTATTTCTCTCAGCAGAACTTTGGTCTTTTAATTTAGTTCTGCACTTTCAGAAGATCTGTCAGATGCTTTGTACCTTTCAGAAGTAACTTCAAGGAGCGGTGACGTATTTTTAAAGGCCTCTCTGCCACTGAGATAGATTTAGACCCTATGGATCTGCCATGTGGATGCTCGGCCTCACACGGCCGGGGCACCTGCAGTACCGATGCCCTCCTGTTTCGATTTAATGTGATGCCTAAGTTATAAAAACATGTAAAAGGGGCCTCACGCTGTGAATCAATACACGCTCCAGAGCTAAAGTCAGCAAATTTGTCAATAAATAATGAAATGATGATAGAAAAGTGAAGTCCGGGAGCGCTGCTTTTCCGCCTCGGCCTTGTCACGCAAGCGGCCTCATGCATTTTTAAGGATGCTCTGAGACAGCACTCTCCTGCCCGCTGGCTGGGAAAACTCGGAAAACCAGGCTGGAGCCCTGGCTCAGGTGACCCTGGTTAGCAAAGCTGGAGTTTTAAAACTCATCTGCTGCTCCTGGATGCAGCGAACAGAAACTGTTCAATTATACAGCACTTCAGCCGAGGGTTAAATCGATCGCGGCTCCATGGAAACTGGCATCCCTCACAGGCTTATTCCTGGGATTAATTCCAGTTAAGAGACTGGATTTCAGCGGAGAGGATGGAGAGGTGAGGAGTCTGAAGCATATTTATGAAATCAGAACTGCGTTGACCTCAACAGGCTCTGGTCATACCCATGAATTCATGGATGAACCTGGCCATGCCAAGGAAACAGATAAGCCAAACACTCTCCTAACAGACACAGGGAGGTCAGGCTACAACAAGGAAACCAATATCAGCACTGCCCTGCTGCTCTGCTGAATTCATGGATGAACTGGTGCCACTGGGACTCCCTCCACATGTCCATCAGTTTGAGTCACCTGAGTGATGCTGATGAGGTGTATCATGGCATTTTTGTTAATTAATCCACCGAGACCAGAAGTTCTCACATTTGAATTAAGGATGCTGACACAAAAAGGTGAACAATACTAAAACACATCTGCTGTGCTTTAAAGGCCAGCCTATAAAGAAGCCCTTTCATGGATGGTAAGGACCATCACTACAGTCAGATGAAGAATGTACTGTTAAAACAAAAGTTGGTTTCTCTAGTAATATGATTTCCCACTTTAATTTCAAAAAATAGCACGAGCATGACCTTTCATGCAGGTAAGATTTGCTTTACATTTTCAGATGTCACAGTCTCAGTCCTCCTGTAGATCTCAGATTACATTCAGGTCCTCTTGTCACAGGGGAAATGAGCAGAGCCTGAAGCCACTTAAATCAGGAACGGCTGTAAATGACTACAAGGACCTTAAAGCAAGGCTAGATCAGTTCTTGTCTGCAGGAAACAACTGCTGCTGGTTACCTTGGGCTGTCTAAAAGCCCCCACAGAAATCACACACACTGTGTCTCAACACTGTGAAGGTGAAATTATTTGACATTTTCAAAATTAAAATGGCACAAGCAGGCAAAATCTAGTTTTTTATAGAACTGAGACTCTTAACTGAACTGCTCTAAGAATCTGGTGCTAATTGAAGCAGACATAGCATCTTTGGTTTGATTTGCTGGTGGTTTTAGAAATTTAATAGTGAAGTTATGACTGTAAGAACACAAAAGTAGCTGAAAAATACTGATAAATGTAATCCTTGCTTTAGGCATAAAACTCTCCACTAACTACAGTTCAATCAAATGCCTCCAGAGCTACAGAAAACAAGGGCAGTCTACTTTAATATCTGTAGCTTATGTATATATATATATAAGGACCACAAAGCAAATAATCAGCTTTAAAAAAACTAAATTAAATTCAGATTTTAAAAAATATCACTTTTAAGAGGAAAGATTTTGTTGGTAATCAAAAGATAGGACATGGGCATTCTTGAAAGGGGGCTTCCCTTAACATACAGCTTTTAGTCTATCACAAAGCAAAAAAAACCCCAACTTTCCACTATCCCAGGTTGCTCCAAGCCCCATCCAACCTGGCCTTGAACACTTTCAGGGATGGGGAACCCACAACTTCTCTGGGCAACCTGTTCCAGTGCCATCAATGACTTGAATTTAGCTTGCAGACATCTTGTATACTGCCTAAATTGGAATTTCCACATTACAATAGCTTTGTATGTATAACCAAAAAACCTATTTAAACTCAAGATTCACATCAATATATTTTTCCTTTCTGACCCAGTAATATTCTAGCTTTTGATCTGAACCTTTTTAAGCTCATTTTTCTTGCAAGGTTAAAAATCCTGCAGTGCGAACCTTCCCACCTGTAAACACACCAGAATAAAAATGCAAGCCAATGATTTCAAGTGTGTAGTCATGTCAAATTAAATGGAGAATTAAATGGTTTTCATCCCTGCAGAACATTCAGCTTCTCTCAGCTAAAGCAGAAAAAGCTCCTGATACTCCACAGAAATAAAACCTGAGACAAGATAAAGGCAATTTCCTCTCATCACTGATGTGCCATTTCTATGATAAGCAGCAAATGGCACAGTCTGTCTCTTTGTGACATGTTCCTAGTTTTCCAACAGTGTAGTAGAAAATAAAAAAAAGGTGTTCCAGGCACAGGAGAATTTAATATGGAAACATTAGAGGCGCTCATCCAGAGGAGTAAATTCAGAATATGTCACATAAACGTAAGCAAGTATACATAAAAGTTAACATACACATTAAGAGTGTTTACTACAGTTAAAAATGTAGGCAAGAAGGTTCTTTTTCTCCACTTACAACTGTTCTGCCTGTCTTGCTGTTTTTTCCACCTGCCTATTTTGATTTGCCTCCTTAAGTACTTCTCAAAACTGGACCTTGGTCTCCAATTGTGGAGTCAGGATGATGATTTTTTTGTTCTGTATACATGTTATATATAGTGGGTGTATACACATACACTTTTATTATATTTGTATATTTTCTATTCTAGATATATATAATAGAAAAAATATTCTATTTTATTTGAAAGCAGTGCAAGTGCAAAACTAAAAAAGAAAACAATCCATATCTTTGCCTTTACATACTTTACCACAGGATTTCTGAACAAAAAACAGGTCAAACATTGATTTCTCCGTATTGAAGAAACTCAGTTTTGGATCTGGAAACTGTGGAACTGTGCAACTGCACTTTCAGTCAATGCAGGATAATATAACAGGCATGGGAAAAGGAGGCTAAAGGTGAGCTGTGAAGAGTTCCAGCCTTTGCTGAATCCCCAGTGGTCGAATTCGTATGGGATCCAGTTACAGCCTCAGCCTGTAGAGCTCTGTCAGCAGCTTTCCAATAAAAAGCAAGTCTCCAAATACACTCCAATCACACTTGCCTGGATCAGAAGAGGGAAATCATCCCTTCACCCCTGAACTCATAGGTCAGTGGAAAAGAGTTCACATCTCAGGTTACAGGGCTGACATTGGAAAAACACTGTGCTTTCTATTACTGCGTGGCTCTTATTCCTCTTTTTGTGCTAAGCAGCTTATTTTTATCTGTAGTGACCGGAATGCTGGAAAAGAAGATTTGTTTCATGACTTGGGTGTTTAAAACAACATTTAGGCACTGCAGGTGATATCCAGACCGTATTTTAAGGGACCCTTGTAAATCATTATTTAATGAAGTGCTTGCATTCTGTAGATTAATACCTGTCTACACATCAAGACTTTGCTGTACAAGTCAACAGGATTAGCCAAAGCAGTGAGAAACTTGTAAATTGGGTCAAGAATCCTAATTTAAGGCATCTGAAATACTGAAAGAACTTGATCTTTCAGCAGAGCTGGAGAGGTTAAATCAGTGTTTTTCTCTAGTCAACATGCAGTGGGCTGAGGGCTCGACTCAAGCTTCTTGACTCAGGTGTCCAGCTGTTAAATCCCAAAGTGTCCAGACTTGGATACTGAGAGCTTGGCTCAGAGTAGGCCTGGCCTGGCCTTGGGCTGATGTTAAAAGGTGATATCTGCTGGACAAATCTCCTCTGGGATACTGGGAACAAGGAGAAGGGCTGGCAGACAGAGAGGATGGAGTTCTGCCCTCCCTCACCAACCACCAGTGCAAGGGCAGCAGGAGGGAAGTGCTTCCAGAGGAGCAGGGGCTCAGCAAAGGGCTGCTCCTGCCTTGCACAGGTTTAAGAACCCAGGAAAGCACTCAGGTTCCCTATGGAGCAGTGGGGTGTTCTTTCCATCTTTATGGATATGAAATCAGTCCTTAGAAAATCCTTTTTTTTTCCGAGCCTGCCTCTCTACAACTGCCTCTTCTCCTCACTCATGACCAGGTTTCTTTCCAATCTGGTTCCTTTCATCAGCTGAGAGTTTATAGAGGGAGTTTTGAGATAGAAAATCTCGTGGTTTAAATGGATTTTAAAATCCCCTCATCTGATATACCCAGTGAGTGATATCTTTTCTCTGGGACTGCATCTGAGATGCTTTACTCCCTCAGGGTCTGTATGTTATGATTTCCAAGCAGGCAAGGATGGACAAAATGAGCTTGCACTTGCTTTGAGACATCAGACAACTTTCTGCCTGGTCCAAGTCAAGCTAATGCTTAATATCATATATTTGAAGAGGTTCTTTTTACTGCTGATTAGCATAAGAGAAAAACATAACTGGGGGGTTGAGTTTTGCAGTACCCCTGTGGAAGGGAGGTTTCTGCAAATGGCAAGAGACCTGATAAAAATTTTTTAGATATTTTCTGTTCAAACACTGGTCAGATATTATTTCTTCCAAGCATGAACTCCATTGCCAAGTGATGCAATCAGAGGTCTGTCTACAAAAAAAATACATAAATAGCACTTGGGAAGCACAGAAATATCAAAACATTTCCCAGTTAATAGCTGTTCTTTTCTCAAGCACAATAATTTAGGAGGAAAGAGAAGGAAAAAACCCAACAGGCTTCTTGGCTTGAGGCTATTACTGAGATTTAAAATGATAATAATGGGAATCTATTTTTAATAAAGTGCTACTGCAATGTTTATTGCAGTTAAGAATAATTGTTGTGATAACTCAATTTGTGGTTATTATTTTTAAAACAGAAAAAAAGAAACATTACTATAAAACTCTTTGAACCTCCACAATTATCTTCCCTTTTTTTACTTTACAGACTCTTTGATGGCACAGTGGGAGGCAGGAAGAGAGTGCATTTCTTTCCAATTTCTGTCCCTCTTTAGAGGATGAAGGACTGACTCATTTGTCAACTTCTCAGATAAACTCTGAGTAACAATTGTTGAAATTTATGAATATTTATGTGAAAACTGCCTCAGTTTTGCTCTGGAAGGACCTACTATACTGTTGAGATGATTGTTCCATATTCCTGTTCCTCACGGAGCTGTTCTTTCTAACCAGACTTCTGGTTAGTGACAACTGTGGGGAGGAGAAGAGTCCTCCCAGTCCCAAACTTCTGGGAGTTTAGATGCTGAGAAAGATGCAATAATAACATACTGCCATCATTTTTATACCATGAAGAGTATTCACACTGCACAGAGGTTGAAAAGACCCACTTTTCTAAAGGATGTGATTTAGCCCACGGGTTTGAAATACTGCTGTGCTGTATTTTATTTACTACTTATTTATTTACTGCTTCAATTTTCTCCTTTAAAGTGCCTCCTGGGACACATGACTATTCATAGAGTCACAGAATGGTTTGGGTTGGAAGGGACCTTAAAGCTCATCCAGTTCCAACCCCCTGTCATGGGCAGGGGCACCTTCCTCTATCCCAGGTTCCTCCAAGCCCCGTCCAACCTGGCCTTGGACACTTCCACGGATGGGGCAGCCACAGCTTCTCTGTCAACCTGTTCTAATCTCATCTTTTCCCAAAAATCTACTTTTGGAGTTGCAAAGATCAGAACACAAGGACATGCCTTTCAAAACACTGAATGTAGGAATTAATTAAAAATATCTTACTTCCATGTTCCATTTCCTGTAGCTATGACTTTTGAAAAGTTTAAGAAAAGTGCAACTTCTGAAGTCTATTTTATTGAAGACTGTTTAATGACACCTTCTCTATAAAGTTTTGGCCTGGTGTCAGGACAATGATCCAGAAAACATCTGTAGGTGTTTGTACAGTCAACCAGAAGTAGCCTCATGTCTAGGAGAGCTGGTTGATATTCAAGGATCACCTCCTCCAAGCTCAGTGAGCACAAAAATGCCTGGAGCCCTGCATGGATGAACAAGGATCGCCTGGTGAAACTCAGGCACAAAGCAGGAGCACCCAAAAGGGTGAAAACAGGCACAGATAATCCAGAGAGAACACAAAGATACTGTCCAAACATGCAGAAATGTGGTTAAGAAGTTAAATCTGGCCAGGGAAGTCAAAGACAACAGGAAAGTCTTCTGTCTTCTGTAAGTTTATATATTGTCATTGTGAGTGACAGTAGGAAGGCCAGGGAAAATGTGGAAGAGTCTGGAGTGAGGAAGACCTACCCTTGTTGTACAAGGATCATGTCAAGGAGTATTTAAGCAACTGGATCCATGTAAATCCATGGACCTTGATGGAATGCACCTACAAGTGCTGAGGGAAATGGGAGATATCTTTGTGAGGCCACTCTCAATAATCTTTGATTGATTTTGGTGGTTGGGAGAAGTGTCTGAAGACTGGAAGAAATTAAATGTCAGTCCTGCCTTCAAGAAGGACAAGAAAGAGGATGCAGGAACCAACAAGCCACTCATCCTTATCTCCATCCCTGGGAAAGGGATGGAGCAGTTAATCCTGGAAACCATTTTTAGGCACATGAAGAACAAAAGTCAGCATGGATTCAGCAAGGGGAAGCCATGCTTGACCAACCTGATAACCTTATACAGTGATTGGCTTGGGAGATGAGTGGAAATCAGTAAATATTGTCTCCTGTGACTTCAGAAAGGCTTTTGACACTGTCTCCTGTAAGATCCTCATGAAGAAGCTGATGAATTACGGGAGAGAGGAGCAGATAACCAGGTGGATTGAAAACTGGGAGGCGTGGCTGACACACCAGAGGGTCATGGTGCCATCCAGAGGGACCTGGAAACGCTGGAGAAAGGGGACAAAACAAACCTCATAAAGATCAAAAATGGGAAGGGCACAGTCCTGCACTTAGGAAGGAACAACCCCAGTACATGCTGAGGGCCATCCAGCTGGGAAGAAGCTTTGCAGACCCTGGGGGTCCTGGTAGACATCAAGTTGAACATGAAGTGTTTGATCAGGAGACTTGACGATACAGGTACCACAGAATCCTATGGGAGGCTCAGGAAAACCAAGGGAACAATCAGTGACATGAGTTGGGGTGCCCTCAGAAACCCACAGGAAGGTCTTCTGAAGGCAAGACTCAGGTGATCCAACATTTTGCTTGCTCATACCAACACTTATGGGCAGGAAAAAGCTAAGAATTAATGCTCAGTCAGTTATGCTTGGCAAAGTCTTCACCAGTAAATTCCATCCTTACTTTTCTTGCGTAAAGTTGCAGCTTTGCCATGGGGTAAATTAGTTTCCAAATGTCCCATTTATCAACATAACTTTTTCTAACAGTCTTTCTGAGAGTGTCTTGTAAGTGCTGGGAGATAATTTGGAAAAACAAACATTACTTATTGCAAACTCTTGAACCTTTACTGCAACCCCAAGTTGCAACAGGAAGAGTTTGAAAAGCAAGGTCAGAAATTAGGAAGGAAGAGGAAGAAGTTATTGGAAGTGACATTGTCCAAGAAGGATTGAGTTGGCTGAGAAGAAAAGCAAAGCACCATGAAAACAGGTAAAAGTTATCTTGAAAGAAAAGGCTTACTTCAAGGAAAAATAAAGGTGTGCTGAAGCAGTTTTATCTCAAATGTTCTCATCTGCTGAATCTAAATACATTAGGTTCTTTTATTTCTTCTCTGTATTCTCAAATGCAGAATTAATTTGATTAATTGTATTTGAATTACTAATTACCCCTGGAGAATTTCTGAAGTGGTGGGTGAAAGAAGAAAGATGCCCAGTAAGTCTTTCCTCACTGATTTGAACACTAAAATATTGTTCTGTCTGCTACTCTTGAAAATTCTTTCAGTCCATGTGTTTTGTTTGAAGCCCTTCCTAAAGTGACTTTTAATAATGTGTTAGTCAATATTTATGGGCCAACATTCAAGCTGCTCCACTGGAACACTCAAGTTTTTTTTCCAAGGTAATGAAGCTAATTATTAATTTTATAATATATTTCAATTCCTTACTGCAAAGGAAAGCTAAAGGTAATCAAGAAAAGTAAGTAAAAAAATAAAGCCATTAAAACTAACAGAGATAAACATGACTACAAGTCTGTAAATCACTAAAGGAGCTCTAAAGATGTTCCAAACCTGGAAGTTTTTAACTCAAGCACAGGGACTAAGTTTTGGTGCTATCTGCCCTCAAGAAAATCATCTTTATATGGAATATATTAGAATACTTCCAAATACTAAATATGCATAAATGATGTATTTGGAACATGAAAGAAGAGATATTTGTTAAAGAAATGATAAAAAATATTTGTTGACTGACTGGGAGGAAAGAGCTGCAATTTTGACTTAGCTGTGAATGCAGATGCTTCCCTTTAGCAGAGCAGGAATAAATATTTATCTTCCTTCTTTCGAGTTAGAAATGAAAAGTATTTTTATCTTTATCTATTTCTACAGCTCCTGGGTTTGTGGTTCTACTCTGTGACTACACAGAAATCAGCAATTTCTCTCAATATTTTATTTCCTACTTTATTTTCCCTCTTATCTATCTGTGTGACACACTAATTTCCTGCCCTGAGTATTATAACTTTCTACCTTCTGCTTGGTCTTTTTCTTCCCACATTTTTCTTTGAGCTTTCTCTTGGTAAAAACCTTTATGCTTTCTTTTCAGTGTCAGGTCCTGCTTTTGAATGACTTTCCTGATACCACTGTCTACCTTCCATTCCTCTGCATTCACTGCTTTTCCTTTTATGGTGAATAATTAGGCAAAGACCATACATAGCTCAGTCATTACTCTTTTTTTACACAGATGACCACTACTGATTACTTCCTGTGTATATAAGTAACCCCACCCACACTGGCAAATGTATAAAATAAAATAAGATAAAAGGAAATAAAATACAAAATAAAATAAAATTAAATTAAAAAAAATAAAATAAAATAAACCGAATCATTTTTTCAGAAAGCACACAAACATAATTATGCCTTTTCCCCATTTGAATCCTCCTCCACAGTGTCACTTCATGTATCCTGTAACAAAGACTGATAAATCTTTTGAGAAGATTTTATGAAGTATTTGATCTCAGAGTATCACAAATAGTCTCCCTATGCTGTTGGGCACTGGGGGATCCCTTGAAACAGCATTTTTTGTGAAAGGGAAATTTGATTGAGCCCGATAGATGGATGACCCTCAGGCACCTTCAGTCAGTGAGAAGTTGGAGTGGGTTTAAATATATCTGAAGGTAGAAAGCTCCATATTCCTTGAGCTATTAATTTTCTCCATTTTTCATTCCTCCCTCCTTTTAGATATCCCTTGTTTGATATTAGGTGATGTCAAAGAGAGAGTGTAACAGCTCCAGGACATCACCAAAGGGTTATTACGTGTGTGACAAGCTACAAAGCAGAAGGGATGGTACAACTTCTACAATCTGTCTTTATGAACTGCTATGACAGTGAACTTTGCTCTCCAGCACGAAGCACTGCAGGGAGACACGTTTTATCAGTGGGTGGTTGGAGCTGGAGACGGGCAGATGGACCCACATATGGTCTTATTTATCCCAGAAGGGTCAACTGCCTGATGGCTGCAAGTGTAGAGGAGTGGATTTGATGGCTCAGACAGCTTCTTTCTGTTCCTAAATTTCCATGTTTTCTGTAGATGGGAGAACATGCTCAAATGTTATATTAACTGGGAGGAAACCAGTTATCTCTGTAAGTAGTTACAGGATATATTGTGGACTTTCTTTCCCGTTGAGAAAGGAAAGCCTCCTGTTGAGACAGACCCTCTCCTGCTGCCCAGCCTGAGGCGAAACTCTCCCCCCAAGGACCCAAAACGTCACCTCCCAAAGCCTCACCTGGCCGATGTGCCTTTGGAACCGCCATGTTCATCACCCTCCCTCCATCCTGAGGTTTGGGGGGGGACGCTGTGAACCTGCAGATCCCCGACTCCGACGGCGTGCTGGAGGTGAGGCTGTCGGTGTAGTCGTTAGTCCCTGCCGTGAGCTGCTCCGAGGAGGTGTCTGATATGAAGCACTCGGTGATGGTGAACTTGGCATGTCTCAGCTGCTCTTCCATCTTGGCGTGCTCGTACGCCCTCGCCAGCTCTTCGTACGTTGAGGAGGCACTTTCTGTGGAGACCATGCTGCTTCTCGCTCGATCTGAAGCGTGGGGAGTACAAACGGTGAGAGAAAGGAAACAGCTACACAGTCATTCCTGGGAGAAAAGCTCCTGAGCGTGGTGGTGTTTCAGAACAAAATGCAGAATTATCAGGGCGACTTAAAGGAATCTGCTTCACTGTAAATGTCTGCACAAGTGTTAGTTTAGTCACTCATTTGACGGTTACACATAATCTTATTCTGTGAGCAGCATCGTGTGGTTTAACATTAAATTCGTGTTTTAGAAGAAACAACCTTTAACAAATTAAAAATGTTACTTTTTGCTTTTTTTTTTTACAAAAAAATCATTTCTCTAAAACCTAAATGCCTTAAAAATGTTTCAAACCCACAACCTAGATTTAGCAAAGTAAGGAACATTTTCTTTACATTAACTTTTTAATGCATCTCAGAAGTGTATTGATGAGGTTATGTCTAGATGAGAAAGGACAGATTTTTTTTGTCCTGTTTCCATTGTATATCTATCTATCTAATTTTTTTTTAAGAAAGTCCTGAGAACAAAGGTCAAATATAAAGGCAGTATATCTCAGATATTGTCTCCCTAGACACCAGGTAAAACACTAACTCATTTCATTGGGAACAAAGGTCTTAAGAAAGCAATATTTGGTAAGTACAGCCTGCAGTCACTCAATGCCTTTTTTCAATGCTGCTGAAGCTAATGGGGGATTCATATTTGACACACAGGTTATTATGACCTACAAGCTGTTCTTTTCTCCAGATGAGCTTCTGAGAATATCAATATCTCTAATACAACACCATTATTGAAGACATAAATGGCTACTGATACTTTAAAAAGCATTCTGGAAGAACAGGGCTCGTTTCTGCAGGGACAAATCACTGGGCTGTTGCTCCCATCGCTCTTCTACTCCAGTGGGCTGGAAGAGCAGAGGACTTCTAGAAGTTCCTTGGGCAGAAGTCGTGTTTCATCACAAGATCTGTGCAATTTCAGACATTGTTGGTGATGTTCAATAAACAGGCACAATGTAATAGCTAATTCATAAAAATGGGCCTCCTGTAGCAGCCAGAGGCAAGTGTGTCGTTATTGCAAATCTTTATCTTTTTTATTGCGTGCCTGCATCAGTTTTCATCGTGCACAAAGAACAACACTCCTGCCACTTGTAAATAGGGCCATACATTATTTAAAATGACAAGTACTTCTACAATATGCTGTAACTTGCTTAAGATTTTGAGCTGGCCAGAACTTAACAGGGCTTTTTCTTCTTTTTCTTTTTTTTTTTTTTTTTTTCTCCTTTCCACCCACAGGAAACATCATTCCGTTTTTCACATTTGATTTGTAAATCAGACCACAGTAATGTCTTTCCAAATTTCTGGTCAGCTGGAAACTCCCAGAAGGCAGCAGTTGCCCAGTGCCACAGAGCAGTGTCTGTAAATATGATGGTCATGCAAAGATCATAAAATGTTTGGTCCGTGAAGCTCAGGCTTGAACACCAAGGACCAATTCCAGGACCAATCTGCTTGAACACCTATGTTAAATTTGATGGAAGTTCATCCAAGCCCAGGGAGAACTTTATGAAACTCCATGAACTTCATGAATATAGATTAATCAGAAAATTTCTAATGGCCTCTAGTTAGAACACTTGAGCTTAGTTACAGCTTTAAACTGCTGTCATGTGTTTCTCCTAAGCTTAAAAGCTCCTGCTTTGTAAGCCTGGAATTGCTTTTAGAAGAAGTGCTAAATTCTGCCAAATATCAACTTGCATGAACTGGCTTCAGAAATATTAATTCCATATTGGAAAAGGGATCAAATATTCCATAATAGCTCAACTGATTCTTGAACACATGATTTGGCTACACATGTTTATTTGAAAATTTTAAGCTTAGGTTAAACCAACTCTATTCTTTTCCCAGAAACAAGTGGCATAATAGAGCTGCATTTTGGCATAAGAAAACCTTTCCTCAGCATGACCTAAAACTTGCTAACCCTTACATGGATCACTGTGCTCAAAGGTAGACACAGGAGTGTAGCCATGTTAAGATATAGATTTTGAAGTCTGTTTACAAAATTGTAGTTTGTCTATTAAGCCACACAGTAAATTTAATTTCTGCCCTTAGCCACACACATTGGAAACATATCCTTGGGTGACAACATGTTGGAACACACCCAAATGCACCCGAAATTTGGAATGTCTGCATAAAGGGTTTCTGAGAGAAGATTTGCTCTTTATGTTTGTGTACTATTAAGAGTTAATCCTTAAAGCTTTATGATAATTCTACCTGAAGAATTCAAGATGAAGTTTGTCAGCTGGCTGGAGGTGTCTATTGACTGCCATTACCCTGTGGAGGCAACAAAGGGGCCTACAAATTTAAGAGGATGGGTTATGAAAAGATAAGAACTCCTGTAAAATACTGGATGTGAGGGAAGTCAGATGCTTGTTCTTCTACGGAGAACAGAAACACTCATACTGGTTTTCATGGTGAAAGGCCACACCTACTACTTTTTAGCTCTGACACACATTTGATGAACACTTGATCAGGATAGACAGTAGGCAATTCCTTCTGAGGAGAAGGCCAGCGTAATCCTGGATTCACTTTTATCAGGAATACCTTTGAACAGTGTTTACCTCTCTTCTTATTTCACTTTTATTATATTTGTTTTGAGACTATTCTTCTGCTTAATTATTTACTCATTTGTTTGCCTTTTTTGTCACTTGTTCAGTGTAGGGCAGAGGATAAAGCTTATTTTTCAGTTACAGTTGCATTTGTAATGTGAAGGCAGCAAGAAGAGATGAAGACTGCAGGCAGAATATGTATTCAGTGTCTCCCCATTTGTCATCCAGAGGAATAAACCCTATGCTGTTTCCCAGGAAAATCAGAGCTAGATCCTGCAGAACTCAGTGCTATGAATGGATTTGGACTTGAACTGTACTTCCAGAATTTTCCCTCTTTTTTTTTTGCACTTAAAATAAACCCTGTGAACATATTACATGGATGCAAAAACATAAATACTAATGTGAGTGTAGCTCAAACCTGAAAACCATTCCACGTGTGACTCGGGGACACTCCTGGTTGCTAAAACTGCCCCTTCCTAGTCAATGCCATTTCAGGCAGTAAATTATCCTTTTTTTTAAATTATATTTTTTCCTTTTCCTTCAGGAAGCTACAGGAAAAAAAAAATCACCTTTCAAAGGACTCAAGCATGAGTGTGAAGAACGAAGGGCACAATATTTGTTATCATTAGCACCGCAAGCACTTTGTGGCACCCCTTATAAATAAATACCCTGCAGGAAAACAGCCCAGCAGGGAAAGAATAATGACACCCAAGCACCAAATGAAGCACATCCAGGAGCAAGGACGCTCCTGCAGCCGCCGCTGTTCCCATTTTCCCTGCGGAGAGCCCCGTACCTGTGTCCTGCGAGGGGCTGACGCTGTAGCTGTCGCTCTCCTTGTCCACTGATCCCGCTGGCCTGGGGGTGGGAAGCCTCCAGTCCGTGGTGAGGGTGTGAGCTGATATGGTGGGGTGAGGTCTGTTGAGGGTCCACTGGCTGGCGTAGCGGTTGCGAGCGGTGGGCCCGGTTTTGGCGCTTCTCCTCGTGGTGGGGTCTGTGGGGGGTAACACAGAGGGGCTTTGCCTCGTGGGTTGGTAAGGAAACAAGCCCTGTCAGAGCTGTAGAATCCTAGACTATCCTGAGTTGGAAGGATCATCCAGTCCAAGCCCTGGCCCTGCCCGGGACACCCCAACAATCCCCTCCTCTCCCTCAGAGCGTTGTCCAAACCCTCCTGGAGCTCTGGCAGCCTTGGGGCCGTGCCCACTGCCCTGGGGAGCCTGGGCAGTGCCCACCACCCTCTGGGGGAAGAACCTTGTCCTGAGATCCCCCCTGAGCCTGCCCTGACACAGCTCCAGCCATTCCCTGGGTCCTGTCACTGGTCACCAGTTACCCTATGGAGGCAACCTAGGAGTCTACAAATTTTAGAGGGCGGATTATGAAGAGAGGAAAACTCCAGTCTGTAAATTACTGGATGTGAGGGAAGTCAGATGCTTGTTCTTCTACAGAGAACAGAAACAGTCATACTGGTTTTCATGTTGAAAGGCCAGTCACATCTACTTCTTTCTAGCTCTAACACTGCTTTTTCATGTGATGAACATTTTTCCCCTAAAATCAGGATAGACAGTAGGCAATTCCTTCTGAGGAGGAGGCCAGAGTAATCCTGGATTCAATTTTATCAGGAATATGTTTGAACAGTATTATACCTGTCCTCGTTTAACCTTTCTTATATTTGAGACTATTCTTCTGCTTAATCATTTACTCACTTATTTGACTTTTTTTGTCACTTGGCCCTTCTCTTTCCCCTTCCAGAAGGGGATGGCCACTGAAGTAATGTTGGTTAAAAAAAAACAAACCCAAAACATTCTTTGGGAGGGAAAAAATGAACAGTGAAAGTGCTGATCATTACCAAACTGCTAATGCTTTTTAGAAATACCCTCTTTCTAATGGAACTCTACATTTGCAGTTGCAATGAACAGCTGGGAGCCCCATCAGTCTTCCATTGACACATTCATTATCCCTTTACTCCAACACAAGTGGTTCTCCAGTACTAAAACCACTTTGGGATGTGAAAGAGCACAAGGCAAGTAGATTTGGTGAGAGATTTCACACCACACCCCAAGTGAAGTGTAAGGTAAATTATCAGCATAGATACGCCCCCAGAAATACCTCACAATAACTGCTCTCAGTTTCTAAAAAGATGTTCTCAGAAATATGGTGATACAATTTGCTATTCTGGACATACTATTACTATATTACAGTATTGATCAGCTACAGATTCCCAGTTTTATTTCAACAAGTAGCCAAGACATAAAACATAAGTTGTAATAGTGCCATCAGAGTTACAGGAACAGGTTTATAAAGGTTTGACTGCTTTAAAACAATTAGTAAATTAATACAATTTCTTAAACTTTAAAAATAATTTCCTACTTATTTAAGGTCAGCAATGTTCTATTTTTTATTATCCTAGAGATAATAGGGTGACCAAGAGACTAAAAGCAAACTGTGTGCCAAAATTGACCTCCTTAATTTTATTAATGAATTGTTCTTCTGTAAAAGTGAGTCTAACAAAGCAAGTGCAAGAGAAAAAATCATTATGTGGCAAACAGTGAGTGACTACATCAGCACTGAAGGATTTCTCCTCCAAGCTTCTGAAAGGATATAGCTGACAATAGAGAGAAAGGGTATTAGAAATGAAAAATTCAAAGCTATTCAAATGTTCTTTGACATTCAAATGGTGAAGTCGTCAGTCTTTGAGGTAAGAGACTTTAGCAGAAGCAATTAAAAACAAAAAGCCAATACCCAGATAATGATTCTGAGCACTGATTCTGCCTAAGCATTCCCAGTGAGAATTTGTATTCTGCTGCTTCAAAGAAACAAGGTATTTATTTACAAATACCAGCTATGGTCTGATCCTTGTCCTATTTCTCATCTTCCCCTACAGCAGTGGAAAAATTAGAGCCCGGTGCCATTGATAATTGATCCTCCTGGTAGTGCAGCACAGAGCTGCCTCACGTGGATAACATCCAAAAATACTCCTGGCATGACATTCCCAGCCTGTTGGTTTTATAAACTACTGTCTCTACCAGCTGTGGGAATCTGGCACGTGGTTGTGGAGTGGCCAGAAGTGAGCCTTGTGCTTGCTCTGAGGGAAAAGATGAAGGAAAGAAGGAGAGTCTGGAGAAGAGAAGGATCAGGGGGAATCTCATCGTTGTATATAAAATACCTGAAGGGAAAGTGCAAAGAGGACAGAGCCAGGATCTTGCCAGTGGTGCCCAGTGAGAGGACCAGAGACATTTCACAAGGCAAAACATGGGAGCTTCCCCCTGCAAACCAGGAACCACTTCACTGTGAGGGTGAGGGAGCCCCGGCACAGGTTGCCCTGACAGGTGGTGGGTTCTCCATCCTTGGAGACATCCCAAAGTCATCCAGGAATGGCCCTGGGCAACCAGCCCTAGACGAGCAGAGGGGCTGGACCAACCAGTGTCCAGATGTCCCTTCAAACCTCAACTGTTCTCTGATCCCGTGGGATTTTGTCAGCAGTCTGAAGGAGCTGGGAGAGCCTCCTGCCAGCACGCAGGAGGTCAGTCCTCGTCCTGCTGAGCATGTGCTGAGCAGCAGCTCTGCCTCAGCTGTGCTGTGCCTGTGCAAGGCTCTGCAGCACACACACAGCAAGTTCCAGAGCTGCAGTGTGACGGAAAACAGCTCCCATCTGGTGCCCCAGCTCTGCTGTCACACGCTGAGACAGAACTGCAGAGAGCTGAGGTGAGCAAGGCAAAGGGTCACGGAGCACCTGTGTTATAAATAAATAAAATAGAACAAGAGAACAACTTAAAAAGTGCTGTAAGGGAATATTTGCCACCCAGTGAGTGTGAGTGTGCTCAGGTGGGAGGATCCATAACTTCTGAGACCCAACTGGGCACTGCTCTCCTCTCACAGAGAAAGCTGTGAGTCTGGACAAAATCTCACAGCCCAGCCTCTGTCAAAGTCTTCTTAGTGTCTTCTATCCAGAGAACTCTCTGGAATTCTTTGATCCAGCCCTTCTGCAAACAGATCTTTACTGCATAATAAAGGTGATGGTGGTTTTTTATTTCCAAAGCAGGGCTGGACACTGATCATACTCCTACACATGAGTTAAATCCATGTTTAATTGGAAGGAATCCTCTCTCTGGCTGCAGTGGAATGAAGGACACAGTTTCACACAATAAAGGCACTAGGTAAGAAGTTGCTGGGGCTACAAAGTGCTGTGGTTTGATACAGGCACGAGATTTGCCTCTTTCCTTGTTAGAAAAGGCAGGGTTGGAAAACAATGTTCAATCAGACAATCTTGATCTGCCAGCATGATAAAAAGTTTAAAATGGTATTTTTGCTCTTAGTGATCAGGCCAGTCAGCATGAACATGAAATACAGGAGTGAGACAAGAGTGGTCCCAGGAGGAAAACAAAAATTGTACATTGACTCTCCATAGAGGAAAAATATGCTACTAATATTAGTACTGTGGTACTAATCTAGTCCTCAAGAAATGACTGACCACATCTTAAAGCTGATAGAGGTACAAAAGCAACAAGGCCAGGACTAGAGCAGCTATTTTTTTTTTATAAAGACTGGGGTGGAACTGGGGATGAGATGAAGATTTTTCAAACAATCTGCTTTCTAGCAACTGAACTTTCAGCATGTATGTTCACCAAACTCACCAAATAAACAGATTGTAAAATGATCAGGGGATAGAAATAATCCAAGTGATTATAGCAACTGCACACTGCTGTGAACTCCACTTATATAAAAGTCCTAACTCATAAGTAATCCTTCAATCTAGTGGTTTTTTCCCCATTTACATAGATATGGAACATATTCATGAGATGAAGGGGAAGAATGGATTGCATCAGTATATTAACTTATGATAGGATTTTAATCACTATAAGAATAATGCAGCATGAATATATCTGGGAAAAGTAATTTAGCAAAATAACTAAAACCAGAAATAAAACTTTTTTTTTTTGAAAAAGCAATAATAAGAAATGTATTTCTTGCCCGATGGAGAGGCAGGGAGGAAAGATGTATTTTGAAATACAATAAAGATTGATCACAGAGGAAAAAAAATTATATTAGACACTAAAAGCCATTAAGCTAATTTACCCAATAAATTCAGGAAATTAAAATCCAGCATGCTTTTGGTCTAATGAAAGCCAGGTATGAATTATTTCAAATTACACCTACATTTCAGATGCACATGCAATTTTTACCTTATTGAATCCCTAAGTGCAATTGCTTAAGAATAGTTCTCTGCTGACCTAAATAGATATCTCTCTACTCTCAGACAGAAGGATGAGGATGCAAGTGCAGGAGCACAGCATTAATTTTTTTATGGTTTTTTCCTCCCTAGAAAAACCCATTTTCTCATGTGCTTACTTGTTCCTGGCCGGGCATCAGAAACATCCACCAGTGGTCCTGTGGCTTGTGACACAGACTGGTAATGGACTGTGTGGGTGACAGTCAGGGACTTCTGCTTGGATGTCTCTCCAAAGTCAGCATCAGTGAGCAGAACTGTCGATCTGTCATCTGTAAGTGAAAAACAAAACCCATTGGAGAGTGAGTAGTGAATTTTGGGGTTGTCTTCGTAAGTCCCCAAACTTATCTCCAGCTGGGCACCACCACGGACAGAGGCAGCTCCCTTTTCTCTGAAGGACTGGGGGTGGCTCTGAAGCCACCACAGCTTGGGAACCTCTGGGTTTAAACTGAAAGTTCACACAAAACTAAAGAATAAGTGTGATTTTTGTTGTGATTTCACCTTAGAGATACGCAACTGAGGCAGACTGTTAAACATCCTCCCAAAAAAGCTGATTTGTGTGCAATTATTTTCAGCCCTATTTCCTTCATTCCCATCTTTTGACCACTGCCCTCTTCCCCTTCATTTCCGGAGAGCTCAGATGAGCTTTTCAACTACATATTCAATTTATTCCTTTTTACTGTTCACTTATTCCCGATTTTTAATGTGAAATCACCCATGTCTCCCCAAAAAGTGGTCATTAGGTAATGCTGCTAATGAACCCTCTACCAGTCCCCTTTTTATCCAGATATTGCAGGAGGGATGGCCATGACCCAGGACTGCTTTTCCTGCAGGTGGAAAGACAGGTGGGAAGCCTGACCTTGGGAAGGAAGAAAAAAGGGGAGCACTAACCTTTACTGCTGTATGGTTTTGCTGCTGTTTCTTCCCTGTGGGGTTGGATATATTCACCAAATTTCTACACAGACCTTGATCCCTGCAGGAAATCAGTGCTATGCAGCACTTACTTTTTTATTATTATTTATTATTATTTTTGTTTCACTTGTGATCTCTGCATTGTATATTTTTTTTTTTTTTTTGCTCCAAAGAGGAATCTGGTCCACTTGATCATGGATGGTTTAACAGCAATAAATCTTTCACTGCTTGCAGAACAACTATTTGCTGTGCTATCAGACTTTCTTCTGCATTCTTTACAGTCTTTTTATCCATTCAGAACAGCAGTAAAAGCCACAAGGATTTCCCACTGTGCTATGCTATATGGATTTGTAATGTATTCCAAGGGAACTGGCAGTCAGCAGGGTTTCTGGGCATTTACCAGTCAGCAGAGGTTGATCTGCTTCTTCTAAGCACTCCTGGTTTTTGTTTTGGTTTTCTTTTTAACCTGACAAGACACCACAAGGGCGAACAGCTCTGCACAATAACATAACCAGCATTTTTTACCCAAAGAAGGCCATGAATAGAATGAGCATTATGAAATCAAATCACTCCGTCTCTGGCAAAAGATGAGCTCTTATTCAGGTTGGGAATAAAGCCTCTTGGCAGCAAACTCTGTCAAACACTGCCAAAATCCCAGCTTATTCCAAGTGCTGTGTGGAAAGCTGGCTGTTACCAGGCCATGATCACATTGCTGCAGTTAAGGCACTAATAGTATTTTCACTATGACCCCCCCCTCCACTGCTCAGCAGCTGTAACTCAAAAGCTAAAGCTGTTCTTCAGGGTGAAGGGGAGGCTTTGGGAAGCTCCAATCACGATTTTAAAAGTCTGTATTTCAGGTGAAGCATCTCCTTTTCAAATCTGGGATGGGCACGGGCAGGAGGTGCAGAGATGCCACTCTCAGCTTCCTGACTTTCCTCTCTGGCCACACCATCCCTGGGATG
Organism: Pipra filicauda; assembly: GCF_003945595.2. Classification (NCBI taxonomy): domain Eukaryota; kingdom Metazoa; phylum Chordata; class Aves; order Passeriformes; family Pipridae; genus Pipra; species Pipra filicauda. The sequence goes on from NW_024104829.1 coordinate 145,979, forward strand.
CTGTTAATTCTCAGCCATCAAAAGCTGCTTTTACACAGATTTTTACCCAAAAAAAGTAAAGTTAGGAGTCTAACAAGATCAGCTAAGAGTGTCTTGCCACAGTGTGCACCCCTACAGTCACAAAATGTTGGATTTTTATTTTGCTGTGTTTCCAGACATCTCGTGTTTAAATTATTTGGGAAAAAAAAAACAAACAACCAACACCAAACAATTCTATTTTTCATGACAGTTCAGCTATGTGCCAGCCACACGAGAAATCTTGTTTTCTGTTGTATCAAGCAGTTTAGATTTGAATTTTGCATAGATATACAAAAGCTGAAAACTGATCAAAATGTTGAAATATCATTTGCTGTGAACAGGTGGACACAATATGCAACATGTAAGTTTTAGAAGTTGGCTGTAGCAAATCTTTAAATACTGAGATTGTAGTTTCAGAAGTTCATTTTCATTTTAAGTAGTGCCAGTGATCCAACTGCCTACTCAGAGCCAAAAGAGAAATCAAAATGAAAATCATAAAACTGCCAGTCTTCAATTACATTTTCTTCAAGAGGCTCTTTCCAACAGCTTCATTTTCCTAATGTCCTGCATTATTTTAAATACCGTACTGAGATTACTTAAAGTGGGAAGTGACTCAAAGAGGAGGAAAAAAAAAATCAGTTCAGTTTTCAAATGTGGGAAATTACTTTGCAGCTCTTTTTTTCTTGATGTGAGGAAATGGTGTGAGGTAAAGGAATTCCACCTAAAAGTGCCCATTACATTAAGAGAAAATAAGCCCAAGTTTACCAATGGTCTCCATGGTGTCCCTCTCCTCGATCAGAAGTTGTGCTCTGGGAATGTCTATGTGCATCCTCAGTGTTTGCTGCTGTTTGTTAAGTGTATCTGATGTCCTGGTGTTCTTGCTGAAAACAGAAGAGAATTGAACACTTTTAACACTCTGCCTCAATGAAAACATGTTTGCAAACATCCTCATTTTAAGTCTGTCCAGCTCAAACAAAAATAATGTCACCCTAATCATCAAAAACACTCATAGGTCTCATTTTCCCCTCTTCAGAACAAGTGCAGAGTATTAATTTATTGCACATGACAAGCTGTTAGATGAAGGCACAGTGTGCAGGGATTTGCTCTATTCTTTATCAGTGGGAATCTCCTGAAAATTTCATACAGTTTTCTTCAAGTGTTGTCACATAATGAAATTAGTGAAAACACTTTGGAAGATGGACCTTTTCTTTCCTTTCTCATGAATCTCAGTAAAGCAACACACAGCTGATCAAACAGGTTGGTAGGAAAATGATGTCTTGAGTAATTTCTAATTATTTTTTTAATATTTTCATTATTTTTCATTAGATAAGTCCCAAATATCACTTGAACTGATAAATGAAAAAGTAAATTAATAACTAGGAATACTATTAATAGATTGCATAAAATAAATAAAGGTTTTAGTCCCATTGATGTTCCAAGACTAAAATCATAAATCTCGTTTATATTCATGGATTATATCTAATTGATTGATGCAATACTCCAAAAATGAACATAAACCAATTATTCTGCCATCATGCAAATTGAAACAATTTCATTTTAAAGTTTGTGTGCCAGAAAATGACTTCTTAAATGAGCTGTCTACTGAAAGAAAATGAAAACGGATAGTAAAACTGAGCGCTGCAGTCATTTCTTGCTCACAGCTTGCACCAAGAAACCTTCAGATTGCACTAAAAACCCAGGAACTTTCTGCCCTTTTAGATGTAATTACTCTTTGGATGAAATGAAACATTTGAAAATACTTTACGCGGGGAGGCTGAGGGGAGTTCTGACAAATCAGCCAGCGTGTGTGTGATCCAAGTGCTCCAACTTCAAAGAGCTTTAAAGCCAAGTGGAGGCTCATTTTCTGGTGTAAAATAGCTGTAGATCACTCAGTTTAATTCTGCTTTGGCAATGAATTATTGTTGTTAATGGAATCAGCACAGGACTATTAAGCTGCTTGATGATAAGCTCTGCTCTTCCCCAGCACGGGCCTTGACGTCGGAGATTAATGCGTGTGAGATGAGCCCACATCTCCAGGAAATGTGGGCTAATTTCCTGCTGTGCCTCCATGTGAGCAAGACCTGATTATCTCAGGTCTGGAGGTTCTCTAGAGTCCTTTCCAGGAGGAATTTTCTAGTCATGTGGTCAGTGATTCTGCTCCACATCCAGGAGTGGGACCTAAATGCACACGGGTTCACCTCTCTGGCTGAGTCACACCCCCTGGCTTTCCCTGCTCTTGCTGTCCCCAGCATCAACACTACCTGTGCATCTCAAATTTAATGTCTCTTGTCTTTTCCTGGGGAGATTAGGTGGTAGTGTTTCCATATGTGCAGATGGACAGCTGAAACACAGTCAAACAGCCCACAACTGGTGCCTCGTTTCTGCTGCATTTAATCATCATGGAAGCAAATTATCAGAAGAGCTACCCAGGGGCTTCCAGAATTTTCTCTGTATATAATCAGTGGACAACAGTAGCTACAGTGTCTTATTAAGTTCACAATTTTTCAAAGTCATTTAGTATTGTCAAATGCAGATAAATTCCACACTGATGTTCTCAAAGTCTCTGCATGGATTAGAGGCCACTGTCCTATTGGTTTCCACTCAAGTTGCTGAAATGTTGAGAGAATCAGAGACTAATATATTATCTGTGTGCCAGATATCCTTGAAGACATGCCTTTGAAAAGCTGGACTACTTTGGGCTTGTCCCAGGATTGTAGAGCAAAGTTATGATCAATTAGGAAACTGAATTTTTAATGTAAAATTTCAATATTCCAATAGTTACAGGACACATGCAATCAGACACATATAGAATCTGTGCAATGCAAAACTGAGTCTAGTAAATGCATTATTACACCCCTCTTCACTCACTAGGGATGCAGGAAATACAGGGATCAAATCAGACATCTTATTGAAGGAATGCAGATCCCAGAATCCCAGTAAGATCTAGAATCTCTTCTGCAGGATGAATGCTCTGTATTTCTCTTATTGGAAAGTATTGAACTGCACAGGAAATATTGTTTGGACCACAGGGAGCAGGAGGACAGTTCCCCAGGTTTGCAGTTACATTGCTCACCTGCCAGGAGAGAATTCCCCATCCCACTCTTGTCTCCAGGGATAGCTTTATGCAAAATACATGGAAGGTTTTTCAAGCCCGAACTGGAATCCAGAGCTCTCTAAAGTCAGGAATATTCCCTACTGTGCTTGAGAGCTCTGCCTTGGTTTGTGGGATCTCTCTCCTCCTCCCTGCTGGTCTAATTAATTCCACTTTACACAGCAGTGCAGTGACATGAGGTGTCCAAACACAGCACAGGCAGTTGGCAGAAGCGAGAGGGTTGCTGCTGATTAGGGGGCTGCCTCACTCTGGCTCAAGGAATTTTGAATTATTTTCTGCACAGCACACTGGCTCAACTTTCAGGTTATAAAAACCTAAAGTGCCAACAGCAGTGAAGTGCCTCTAGGACTTGGAAACAAGGCAAAGAGCTTTAGGCTTTCAGTTTTGAAGTTTGGTGCCCAAGTATTTTGTAACCTAGGAAAATTCAGGCATCAAATTATTGTAACAGTCTGGGGGATGAGGAGTACAATAATTAATTCTTTAAAGGGAGAAAATGTATCCACCCTTATTTTTCTATATTTACAGTTATAAAATTCCCAAATATAAGCATGTAGTATTCTTTACCTGTCAGACCTTGTAAGGATCTCTGTAGAATATAATTAACTCCCTCTGGTTCAAAGAATATCTGAGCTCCAAATTGTTGGGAGCCTTGCTGGGGAATGAGTCATAGAATCATAAAATGGCTTGGGGTGGAAAGGACCTCAAAGATCATCCAGTTCCAACACCCCTGCACCTTCTACTAGATCAGGTTGGTCAGAGCCTCATCCAACCTGGCTTTGGACACTTCCAGGGATGAGGCAGCCCCAGCTTCTCTGGGCAATCTGTGCCAGGGCCTCACCACCCTCTGAGTTAAGAATTTCTTTCTAATATCCAATCTAAACCTGCCCTCTGTCAGTCTAAAACCATTGCCCCTTGTCCTGTCACTATCTGCCCATATAAAAAGTCCCTCTCCCTCCTTTTTAAAAGCCCCTTCAAGGTGCTGGAAGGCCTCAATGAGATCTCTCCAAAGCCTTTTCCATGCTGAACAACCCCAGCTCTCTCAGCATGTGCTGCAGTTTTTTACTCTAATAAAGTGTCTGCTTTTGGCCACTATTTAAAACAGGTACTTGGGCACGTGGGCCTTTGGATCTAATTAAGAACAGCTTTTATGTACAGTCTGTGGATAAAAGGGCCTTTTCCAGAGGAAGTACTTTGAACAAGGCATTTTGAAAGAGTGTATAGTTAACATAATACCCCCTTTTAAGCTATCTTTCTGGATCTTTATTACAAAAATATTTATTTGAGTGACTGAAAATTTCTGCGTGCACAGAAGGTTAAACATGTCAAGCTAGTTATGTAAAGGGATTGAATATGATGCTCTGGAAACTCAGAGTCATTTTGGGTCCTTGGCAGACAGTCAGGCCAACCCCACAGTTTCCTGGTTGCCCAAGCTGGTTGTCGTAAAAACATATGGAAAACTAAAGCTTTGTAAGTAATCAGCCTGACAGAGGAATACTTGGGGAGAAAAGATCCTTCACCTTGTGCTCAAAATTTAAAAGCTCTGTGAATTGCTAAACTGATTCACAGTGAACTGTTGCAAAGAGCGTGGCTGGACTGGTGCTTTCACCCAAAAGAATCATAAAAAAAGCTGTGATTGTCCAGCAGCAGTTTATTTGTGAGTTTTTATTTGTGAGTTTTTATTTGTGAGTTTAAGGTATCAACAGCAAGCTGTGCAGCTCCCTTTAAACTGCTGACTTCTGAGGCTTATCCTGCTCCACAGACATTTGACTTACACAGCCAAAGCCAGAGACTTTCAAAGCAGAGACTAAAGCTCCGTTCTTAATCCGCTTTACACACGCTCACAAAAATCTCCTCAAAGGGAAAGATACACAGAGCTCTCTCCAGCCCTCACACCCTCCTACCGAGCAGGGAATCATCTTTCCTGCCCTCTCCCCACATACCCCCTTTCTTGATATTTTTATCAGAGCAAATTTTGGTGAAATCTAAAAGCTATAAAAAATATGGGTCCTTATAATACGTGACCGCTGCTTTGGAGAGGGTTTATTATACTTTGATTATTAATATGATGCATTTTCAGGAATATCTAATGGTGGTGGGTAGCTCAGGTCTGGTTGAAGGTATATCCCAGATTTATCACAAATGAGAGTTCCAAGTTCTGATGTGTCTGCAAATGTAGTCCTATATCCCCTACTTCCTCTGAAGTTCTGATGCAATAGTCATTTGCTTTTGTTCACAGTTCTGGGAAAGAAATATAAAATATGACTATTTAATAAAAAACAAGATTATTTGTTAATAAACGAGATGAGAGAAACTGGCTTGATGATCATATTTCAATGCTGGTGCCAGGAAAACCAAAATTAAATGGTGGCAGATGAGTTACCCTGAAAAACAGCTCTGAACTAAAGGCTGAGAAGGGACCTGGCTGCTCTCTGGGTACATCAGGTAGGCAGGGAAAAGTCCTTTAATTTAAAGGTCACCATCACCAAAGGAAAAACTGGCTCAAACCTGGTCACTTATGTTGGCAGTTTGATGAAGTTTTTGAAGTATCAGAGGAGTGAGGCTCTGAAACAGCCTTGCAGAGGTGGCCACAAGGCTTGTGAAGCCAACCAGGGCTAAGGCAGAGGTTCCCCAGGTTTGTTTTGAGCAGAGGTCACTTGGACTGGATGTCTTCATGCAGGAGCTTCAGCCAGTCTGTGCTGGGTTTCTTAAGGGAACAGACTTGCTGCATATGCTAATCTGGGCTGTTTGCTGTGACACCAAAGCCACCAGAGCACATGTTCCTGGAGCTGCTGAGACCCACAGTCTGCTGCTTGCAGGGGTTTCCGACGGGCAGAGGGGGAGGGTATGACCTGCCCTGCATGACTGGTCTTGTTAACATCAGTGGGCTTATTCAGATGCACTTGCAGACCGATGGCATAGAGCTGAATTTACACTAAACCCATCTGTCACCATGTAAGTATATTCTTAAAAAGGGATGTGAAGTTTATCACGGGTGAGGAAGTTCGAGTGTGGTTCATCTGATAAAATATCTGTGACACTCTCAAATTTGTTGCTCGAATATAAATATATTTGCCAGCAACCCAAAATTCGTTTAAACTTAAAAATCATCCCTTGGTGATCCCAGTTTCAAATATATGCAGCAGTTCTAAAGTTCAGTATTTTCCCTAGACAAAACAATAAACACTGAAGATATGAAATTTCCAACTTTGAAAGAATTGTGGTGCCAGGATAGTCATTGTGATGCAATTCAACAACTGAATTAGATTTATGAATGCTGAGCTGATGGAACAGAACTGAAAAGTAATAAATAGATTTACCTGCTCTTCTACACCTTTGGGTATAAACAGCTAACAATAGTGAATTACATAAACATTGCTGCAAAGTTTAGAGATATTCACATCCAGAAATTTATTGCCTTTAATCAGATGATCTCTGAAGAGCAATTACTTTGATACATATTATGAAAATGTTTATTTGGAATAGGAAAAATGTCGAAATGGACCTACATAGCTTCTACAATTTAATCTACAAGCACGAGTTAGCAGGTTTTTTATCATTATATTCCCCCACAGATACTGTCCACAAATTGTCTTCTTTCTCTCATTTCTAACCATCAAGTGTCCTAACTCTTAACAGACAGTCATAGAGTGTATTTTTAAAAAGGGTTTAGAAATAGAAAGTTTACTTCCCCATTTGTCCCTACAATCATTTTTAAATATGATGCTGTAGTTGACAGACATTTTTCAATTTAAAAAAAAAAAAAAAATCTATTCTTACCTCATAAGCATTTCAGCCAGACTCTTTGCATCTAGAAGAAAATAGAAGAAATGTCATCACAAATGAAAATCTATTTGATAGATGCATTATTAGGAAGGAAGTGATTTGAATCAGCCATGTGTAAGACCACTGCTGTTTCTCAGATCAGTGGCAAGAATAAAATAGCCTCCAAAAGTCCCTAATTTTGCTGAAATTGCATTTCAGCCCCAAACAGCCCAATCAGTTCCTCAGTAGGAGAAAAGATGCTTAGAGAAGTGCAAGTTACCACTGGCTTAACTGGAAAAAAATTACATAAACATATTAAAAGTAGGAACAGTTTAACAAGTAATGGGGATCTCTGTTCAATCCCAGAATCATTTAGGTTGGAAAAGCCTTCTCAGACCATCGAGTCCACCCTGTGCCCCATCCCCACCTTGTCCCCCAGCCCAGAGCACTGAGTGCCACAGCCAGGCCTTCCTTGGACACCTCCAAGGATGGGGACTCCACCACCTCCCTGGGCAGCCCTTTCCAATGCCTGACCATCCCTCCAGAAGAAATTCTTCCTGACGTCCAGCCTGAACCTCCCTGGCACAAACTCGTTTGGTTGCTCTCAAATATGAATGTTTTTCCATGAGCAATAACTCAAAACTACTACTGGGTCTTCAGAGGACTGTCAACACACAAAGCAGGAGGTGGTTATTCCCACATGGATCAGCCCTGCAAAATGAGCCTCTGCTGAAGGAAAAACATTTCTTCTGTTGCTGTCACTGCTGCTATTATTAGCAGAAAATCCTTTGGGCATATAATTATTTCGATACTGAGTTCAAAAGACACAGCTGAAGTTTGGTTTTTCACGTAGGTTTCTGTAAAACTTTATCAATGTAATATAATTATTTCTGTGGTATTATTCAGTAAAAATAGACAACTCTGCTTTGTTCTCCTGCAATCAGCTGCTAAACAAACTCACTTAAAAATGCTGACTCCAGAGTCCTTAAGCATATAACACAGCAACAAAGCAGCCTTTTGTGCAACCAAGTGAAGCAAATCTGAGAAGAAAACAATTCCAAGTTCTGTCTTCAAACAGCTCTCCTCTTATGTGAAACTTTACATTACTTCTTTTATCTACTTCTTGTAAATCTAACGACACCTGCCAAGGCGTTTACTGAGTTTGCCTTTGTTTTCCATCTCACCTTTTTTATTCCTCAACCACCTCTTGGATCTCCAACACCTACAACATTTTCCTTACCAGTGATTCTATTAAATATCTGCCTTTAAAATTCAGAGGATGCAGGCAGAAACAATCCACCATCTTAACACATCTCTCCAGCTTGAGTTGCATTAATTTTCAAAAGCAATGGACAAAGGGCTCTTTTTATTCATTGAAAATCTCAACCAAACCCCTTCCATCCACTTTCTGCATTCTGTTCCTCTGACACAGTGCCAGCTTCTCTGTCTTAGCCTTCGTGCCTCACCTACTACTGGAGAAGATGGACTTCTGGGCTTCCTTGAGGTCTGTTTGCTCCACTCCTTTATTTTTAACCTCCTCCTATCCCTTTCCAGCACAAAGCAGGGCAAGTTCCAGGTGGAGGGAAGGCCCATTTGCTGGGGCAGCCACCTTTAAAATTCCCAACACATTTGGTTTGGCCCCCTGGGAAATCAGGGACAGTGATACAGCTTCAGATTGCATCCTGCCACTTCTGAACTATCACGCCACGCTCAATATTTTCTGCCTGTGTGAAGGTGAACTGGATTTAAAAACAAAGGGGAAACTATTACAGGAGTAGCAGAGCTGGGTTAATAGTAGGGAGAAAGAGCATTAAGCCATCAGGCTTCTGTGTTATAATACATGTTGACTTACTGAATGGCTGCTTGAACTCCAGCAGCCAATTGACCTTTTTTGTGACCTGACTGCTGGAACCACCAAACTGGGCAAAAAATCAGGGCTTTGCTAAAAACTACGCTTTTTTTACAAACAGAATACTCCAGTGTGACAGAGGAGGAAGGCAAATGTTTAACTGTACCCACATGCTAAACAAGGAGTGAAAGGATTAAGAATGGAGAGACTGCTGTTCTTAGGCTGCGTTTGCCACAGAAACTGGAACCACAAACCCGCTGTCTGTAAGCACAGACACAAATGTTTGCATGCAGAACACCCTGCAAATCAAACTGCAATTCCCACTCCTCTTTGTCCAGCAGGCTCAGAGAAAACACATCTGCAGCCACAAAAGCCAGAATTACATCTGTAACTTGCATAAGTTCTTCCAGAAGGTCCCAGTGTGGAAATTATTCTTTTTGACGTAGGCTAGAGGAAAGCTGGCAGCGGAGTCATGATTTAGGAAAAATGGTAGTGATTATGGCAGGATTTCTAATTCAAAATTCTCATGAAAGTTGACCACAACAACTACTAAAGCAAAACATTTTTTTTTTTTCAGTTAGGAGAGCAGAAAGACTTGCACACACTGTCGTAGAGAACTTAGTAATGAGTTCTCTGGAACAACAATACTTATTGTACTTATTACATTGTTATTATATACTTTTAGAACAGGATGTAACTTCCAGAAGAACAGAAAATGTGTAACATGATATCAGCCTTCAAAAAGAATGAACAAAAAATAAATTAGAATTACTGAAGTCCTATCAATCTGATCTTGGCAATGAGCAAAATGATGAAAAAAATTGAACGAAGCTTAATGAAATGAACTAAAGGAATAATTGAGGCCAATCAATAAAGATCTGTGGTCAAGCAGCCATGTCCAACAAAGTAGATTTTTAAAAATGAGACTAAAATTCACTGAGAATTGATAACATTGAAAAATCTCTCACTGTGATATGATTAAATAACAGTAAAATCTTACATTTGTATTTCTCACAGCAAAGTGAGAAAGTACCTCGAAGTATTTTAATAAAAAGTAGCATGATGCAAAAATTAACACAGGAGCCATTTTTCATTTAGGAGACCATAAAGGGAAAGAAAAAAGGCTGTTACCTCTCTGTCTGATGCTGATATGAGTGTCACTGGAATACTGTGTTAGTTGAGAAAACCTACCTAAAGATTGCAAAGGGACCAGATAAAAGCCTTGACATTAATAAATGATGGGAAAGCTACAGAGGAAAATTAAAGGACATTCATCTGTTTCATTTACCAATGAAAACATTAAGAAATTACTTGGACGCCACCACGTGAAAAAAATATCCTCAGAGGCTGAAAATGATCCAAAAAAAACTTCAGTCCCTTTACAGAAGTAAAACAGGACCAAATGGGATGTTGAGCTGTAGCATGACAAATTCAGATAAGTGAAATGCAATTTTTACAGAAATGTTAGCTAAATACTGATTACTTTTATCAAAAGTACCGATGAATTCTTTTTCACTGCCTATGTTTAAGTGAAGCTCAGATATTTTTCTAAATTCCTATATTCTGAGAGGAAATAGTTCAGAGAAGTCTTATGTTATGCAAAAGCTGTACTGGTCAGTGATCATGAGGGTTCCTTAAGGGACTGTAACTCAAGAATCTATGAATACTTGTAAATTAACCATGAAAAAATAATGTGCACAGCCATCATTTCCTGGAGCCAGGGGGCTTGAAATGTCCTGCTCATTACTGGATGGAATTCCACAGTATTTCTAAGAAGATAACACTTTCTGTTTCTTCACCACATATTTTTAATTAAAAAAAAAAAAACACCCAAACTTCACAGAGGTAAATGACTTCTAAGGTTTCAAACGAAAAAGTTATTATACAAGCTGAAGCATCCAGATGCTCTGATTTGCAGAGCTGTGTGTGAACCATAAGGGCAGTTGTCCTCTTTAATCCATGAGTTTGCCCATGCCTAAGAGCCCTGTATCTCTTCTTCTTTTTTTTTTTTTTTTTTTTTTTGGCAAAAACATACAAAATATTGTTACAAAAGACAAAATGAGACCCAAAAGAGAGATGAGTATTTGTTAAGGTGAGAAGGAGTTAATAGCTATGATCGTATTTTGGTTAAAATACAAAATAGCTAAATGAGTTGGTGGCTCTTGGAGTAATTAGACTTATTTTTGTAGAGGATAAGTTGCTTTACTATTTTTTCAGTGTGGGAATTGAGAGGCTTTTTCCCCAACACCTGCTGTTCTGTGCCAAAATCTACACTCCTGCAAGTGGCTGCAAGAGTCAAAAACTTGGCTGTGGCTCAGCCAGGCATATTTACTGGAAGATTGATAAAGCTGAATGAATTCACAGATCTAAAACTTATTCACATGGCAAACAACTGAATTTGAATGAGGATTAGAGAAAAGGACAGATCAGCAACAGTGAAAGGCCAGTGAAGTGTTGCAATAGTTCTGTCATAACACATCAAGGGGAAAAAGCTATGGCAACAAATCTGAGACTATCTGGTTGTGTTTTCTAGCCTACTAATATGTGGCTACTTTCATTTTAAAATTCAGGAATCATGGTTTGCATCTGCTGGGAAACTGAAATTCCCTCATCTTTGGAACATCTGATTTTATCCTTCAAAACAACCCCAGTTTTAGGTTATCAGAACCATTCACAAGGGAAGCAAACACCAGCAAAAAAAAAAAAAAAAGGAAAATAAACAAACACCAACACATGAGAATTATTTTCTTTTCCCATAATAACAATGAAAACATTAATTATTCTTATAGAAGCTTAGTACCAAACGACAAAGAAGGAATCTCTGTAGAAAACACAACACGCTTTGTCACCTCATGTCTATTAGATATTGCAGGAAAATGGTGCCAGCTGGGGATTGAACAGTTTGGTCACTTGTACTTTCACGTTCAGGGACTGTGTGTATGTGGAAATGAGCACCACAGATCTCCTCTTACCTCGCAGGCGCTTCAGCCTCTGCTCCCTCCTCCTCCTCCTCACGACCAGCAGCATCACAAAGAGCAGCAAGACCCCAACCAAGATACAGGAGATGGTCACCAGCATCTTTAGCCCTTCGTTGGTTGCCAGCCCTTCCTCACTCTGCACAACTGACTTAATGAGTGGAGGGATTGTACCTGGAAACAGTGTCATGATATTAGAGGCCTATTAACGAAGACAAAAGGTTGAGTTCGCAGGGAATAAGGCAGGTCATGTGCTCCAGCTGTCTGCAGAACATTAATAAGGATGTTTCTGTTTGGGGTGGATGATTTGTGTGTCTAATGGCCATGCACACATACCCAGGCACACTGATAACAGGTACTGACTGCAGAGACTCAGAATTTATCAGAAATCAAGAAGAATTGCATTAATTGATTAAGCACAACCATGCCCGTTAAGCAGTCAAATACTAGCATTAATTTTGAGTCCTACTAAATCATTACAGAGCTGTAAGAGGTGTCAGAATTCCTACCTATATATTACTCCTTACTTTGGGAAAATAGCACTGCTGTAGCATTTCTGCTGGGCTTTTCTTGGTATTTGACAAAGCTCATTTTGTGCCACACACATCAGACCGATCCTTTGCAGAGAAACATTCTTACATCAAGTCTAGGGGTGCAGCAGTGGCAGGGATCTGAAATTCAGATGGCCAAGCTGATACTAATCTGCTAAAGACTGTCTGACATTAAACTCATCAGTAAAACAGGAGGGTAATGCTGGAGAGAAACAATCAAATTTTGAGAGGGAAACCAGGGAAATGAATCTACCAACTACTGGCAGGCAGCTCACTTTTTCATTCTGGGACATATTTGCATTTTGAATATACCTGGCTTCCTGGTGATATATAATACTTGAACTTTTCAATTCTCTTTTTCTTTACCTCTGAAGGACGTGAGAAGAATGCAGGGCTTTCTGGGGAAGGCTGTTTAGTCATGGAAGACTTCTCCCTCATTTCCTGATTACTATTAAACTGCTGAATGCAACCACAAATGAGCTATAAAATGCATATTTGTTTGGAATGGGTAGGAACACGCAAGTATTGTGAACTGTGATGACTTTGGATGGAAGCTATTAAATTTTAACCGGCTACTGAGACATAAAAGTGGCTCCTTACTTGCTGAAAGGAGAGGAGGGTGACAGAGAAAAACAGGGACATCCTTTTTTACATTTTAATTGCTGCATTAACTGATATATCTCATTATGTCCCATACAGCATCAGAATAAAAAACTGGGATATGATGCAGTACAATGTGAGTGCCAGAACCACAGCGAAAATGCAGAATCCAAAGTCATGGGGTTTTTTTCAGATCTATCTGAGTTGCATATAAAGTGTAGAGCAGCTCCCTAAAGAGATGAAGATTAAAAGAAAAGCTACAACCACCCAAACCTTTATCAAGTACTATGGAAAATTTGTTTTCTTACAATTGCATTTTGAATATTTTTCTATTGTTCCTTTGCAGTTCTTCCCCATAATTTTCTTTTTTTTTTTTTTCCAATTTTCCATTTCTTGGTATAAACACACAGCAGCATTTTTTCAACTGAGATTCAGTTTTTGCACTACTCTCAAGGCAAATAAAATTATTAGATGAAACTTCAAGCTCCTGAAGGTAATACTAATAACTGTCTCCAAATTCTCCTAAACCCTCATGAATACTAAGAGGCCAAAGTTTTCTCTGAATTACAGTCACACAGATCTCTGGCTAAAGACTGTTGGGTTCAAGATTGCCTAAAATTACGTCTTGCTTTCTTTAATACTTCGATGAAAATCAAATTATGAGTGGCCTTAATTTCAGCTAAACCTTAAGTGTTTAGGTATGTGATTATCATTATCCATACCTCTTCCAAGTAAAATGTAAACCTCATAACATTTATATCCAGGCAGTTAAAGCTTAATTAAAAATCATGCTGCAGGTTTATATAACCTTCCCATTATCCATTTGTGGCTTTTCAGCAATTGTATTAGGAATTAGCAAAAACTAATCCTGCTCTTCATGGATAGCAACATTTATTGGCATCCTGGGTGCTGGCTGGGAGTGGAATAGCAAAAGTCCTCAGAACTAAGTCCCAGACAAACTGAGAGGCTTTGTTTTATTTTCCAAGTCAACTCACCTGATTGGTGCTTCCTGGAAGTTGTAATTGGAATGTTTCTGACCCCATTTTCCCCTTTGTTACAGCCCTTCCAGCATCTCCCACTGCACCTCGTGAATTCAGGACTACTAATCTAAGTGTTTTCCCCTGTCCTCACTGCTCTTCACGGTGGGAAGTCCCTTGGTGGGCTGGAATCAATTAGCATAGTTAGAGCAGCCATGGAGCTGATCTGATTTACTGTCAGGGCTACTGAGCAGCTGAGGGAAGCTCCTTTGCAGGGCTACACACTACGGTGCTAAAATTATCTCCTTCAGGAGTGCAAGTGTTCCAAAAAACAAGGGGCAGGGAGGTCAGGAAATCCGTGAGGCGAAATACCCGCGAACGGAGGGAGCACAAAGTCGTCATTAACCCTTTGACCTGATTTCCCACGGAGAGATTTCAGGTGAAGGATGCTCAGCCAGGATACTTCTCAGGAGCTCTGCCACAGGCAGCAATCAGCTCCTGCAGCCCAACGTGACCCAAACACCACGTAACTCAAGGATTTCTGTAGAGTTTACAAAGGCTTTATGCTAAGGCTGCTAAAGCTCCTGAGTTTGTCCTCATCTTTCGGTATCCTAGGACTTCCATACACCATATTATCTAATCTCCAAAGTACTATCCTTGTATCTGCTTTATCCCAAGGGCAGCTGGGACCCCTGGAAGCTGGAAGGGGCTAATCTCACATCACAGGATGAATCAAAGGTAGCGGTGGGGGTAACACTCAAAAGTGGAGCTGGCCGAGAAGTTTCCACTGACATGTTTTCTGCAAACAAAAAACTCCCTCTCCATGAAAGCAAAAAATCCCTGCATGAAGTATTGATAGGAAATGTTGATTTATAATAATACACAATTTCTCAGCTCTGAAGCTCCTTAAGCCTATGCAGTTTACCAAGGAAAAAATGAACAGGGAACTGTAGGGACAACTTTTGGTTTAGAAGGACTGAAATATTTATATGAAATCTCTTATGTGGGAATAGACTATCTTAATTTTCAATAGTGATGATAATAATAATAACAACCAGTTTATCATTTCCATTCTGCATCAAAGGTAACAAATTTAGAAAATCTGAAAACTGAAATTTGCTTTTCCATCCGTTTTTGCCCCTCTTAACCTTGGGGTCAGTATTTGAGATCACACTGCCTCTCTAAGGCACAATATAGTCCTGGCAAAGCATGTCTGACAAACAAAACCAGCAACATCATAAATGAGAAATTTTCCAGCTGACCAGAAGCAGTGGCCCAGGAAATTTAATGCTACAAATAGTATTCACTGTTTCATTTTCTCTCTTTTAAAGATGCCATACAGTAACATCAAAAAATCAAAGGGTGTGTGGTCACAGTGTGTGAAACCAAGGTAAGTATCATCATTCAATCAAAAAGCAGAGCCTGACAACATTTGAAATCAGATCACTGCAAGAATACATCTGATTTCAGTGCTATAAGTGGGAACTAAGGCTCTGGACCTGCATTTTCATATAATCTCATTTTAAGGTATGGCTTGCGTGTCCCAATCATATAGATGGAATGATGTAAGATGTAATGGCTTAAGATGCTGAGGTTTAAAACCTGCCTGAGTCACATCCCACATTTCTGACTGGGAATGGCCCATGCTCTGCCCTGAGCTGTACATGAGGAGTGATGGGACAAATCTGTGCCAGGGAGATGTGTTACCGACACAGAGTTATGAACAATTACCAGCTTGGTGCTGTCACTGGACAACCATCAGCTCTTGCTTGAACCTGCTCACTGGTTCTGTTGGTTAATTTAACAGTACAGATGTCGCCAAGTGGTTGCACAACACAGCACAATATCCCTGGCAATACAGCAAGATTTTTACACTGGATGTCTCCAGAAAAGCTCTGGCAATCCACGCTGGAGCAATTCAAGGGAATGCCATCTGGAGCCATCTGTGCTGCCTTCCTGCCAGGAGTACAGGCATCTCCCACCGCAGAGCCACCGGGAGCACACATGTGCCACCCTCCCTTTCCACAAGCCTGCCAGGAGATGAGCTGGGGTGACTGACAAGCTGGCATGTTTGCTCTTGCCCTCTTGTCCTGGTTTTTGAAGGGTGGGCAGTAACCCCTGGCAGAAGGGCAGGATGCAACAACGCCTGCCTCCCCTGTGCCCTGCTGCCGGGCATGACCGAGCCATCTGTCATGGCCATTAGCTTCACTCTCCCCTGTCTGTAAAGCACTGCCATTGCTTTGCCCTTGGAAGATGCTTTCCAGAGGCTTTCCTGGAAGACAAGCTCCGTTGTGTCACATAATGGGTTTTGGGCAGTGTCACAAGGACACTGTCGCACGGAATATCGAGGAGGCCACACACCCCCTGAATGGCTGCAGGAACCAATCGTGTGGGAGACAAAAATTTCATGGAAGAGATGCATGAATTACCACCAAGTGCCTCTGTAACCACTGGAACTAATGACACTTAGTGTCCTATGATTACGTGTCTTATGGTTGATTGACTTCGGTGCCGGAGCTTTTCCGCAGTGACGACAAATAAACAATTCCTCTTCTCTGCCTGGCAGCCCGTTGCCGTGAAATCAGGAGACATTTTACATCCTTGAGACCTTAACCTCTCTGACAGCACGGCTAGCAGATTTAAAATGGGGTTTACAAGGGGAAAAAATGGAAGATGAGAAAAAAAAAAATTAAAAAAATAGGAAGGTGGAACTTATGAAACTTGAGTAAAACGGTTTGTGAGACATAAATAAAATCAAATACTTACTGCCATCGTAATTGAGTGTTGCAAATTTGGCTTGTTTCTCTGCACAGCCAGCACTGTTGCACACTCTCATCTGCAGCTCATACCAGGTTGCCTCCTGGAGGTCATACAGGATGTAGGACTTGGACAGGGATGTCCTCTGAGCCGTTGTCCAGACCGTTGTCCCAAAGGGCCGGTATTCCAGGGTGAAGGAGGTGATGGGGCAGCCCCCGTCATTCCAGCCTATCAGGTTCAGCTTCACTCGTGTGGTGTTGATACTGGCAAAGAGCTCTTGCTCCTTGGAAAACTGTGGCTCTGGAAGCAATGGTATAATTCAAGTGAAATGCTTAATTACAGATAAAGGGTTCTTAAATTATAAAGTTAAGAGAATAACTTCTAGGATGCTTTTAACTTTATCTTGAACTCAGTAGCTATATATTTAACTTTTCCCACTCCTCCTTCTTAAATGTTTTTTTCACACTTATGTGCCAGACTCACAAACTCAGATTTCCAAATCTACAAGTGAAAAAAATATCCATACATCTCCAGATGGACCTGACTTGCTGGTTTGCATGGTCTGGTATGGTTTGTAAATCTAGTGCAGACACTTCATAGCAATAAATGCCCCTGCTCACTGCTATGAAAAAAAAGAAAGAGTTCAAAACTTCCTCCAAAAATACTACAAAAGACAAATGCACTTGAAGATTGTCCACTGATGCTCCAGTCTTCTTTTGAAGTGGCTTTTGAACAAGGCTTTTTTGCAAGTACAGAAACTTTCATTTGCCAAAAATGACAAATTTTAAGAACTTGCAAGAAAAGAACAGCGATTAAAAATAATTATATGCTAACATTGCACATGACATATATGAAAAAATAATATATATTTTGAATTTTGCATTTCTGAGTTAAAATGTTTCCATTCAGAAAGGGAATGACATTTTTATTTCCTTGTCACACTTTGGGCTCAAATGATGGTTTATGATTAAAGTTTTTTTGACAGTTCTACATAAGACAGGAGTAATGACAGTCAAAATGGCACCTAAGAATTGAAATAGCAACAGTAGATGGACAAAGGAGGTCATCAACAAATGTAATTTAAATTAAATACTGTTGCAGAGTATTTAAAAGTATTATTGCAAACTGTTCAGCAAACCAAGTATCTTTACTATTGGAAGTTACACCTAATGTAGTGAAAATTATCTGTAATGTGCTATTTTATTTTCTATAATGAAGCATAACTTTTCCAAATAGGGGTATTTTTGGCATTCTTGTACGAAAACATAATCTTTTCTGAACTCTATAGGAATCTAAATGAAACTTGTAATTCCTGCCATGTGTTATGAACTACTTCAAATTGTCCCTGTTAACAGCTTAGGATAGAGATGCTTCTGGAGCTTTAATATGAAGGAGTACCTGTTCAGTCCATAACTGTTACACAGGTAGTTTTCAGGCATTTATATAAAATCCCAGAGAAACTCAAAAGGTTGGGAGATCTGCTTTCTCATGAACCAATAATCTTAAAGATCTTTTCCAATCTAAACAATTCTATGATTCAGATGTTATCTGAAGCATGTTTAAATTTTACATCTCATGCAAAAAGACACATCTAATGAAAATAAAAACCCCTCAAATTCTACTTCTCCAAGTGTCCCTTTGCTTTAAGGTCAGCAGATGATTCTCCCTGAGCACGACAATCTCAGGACATTTGCAGCTGAGCTTCAGTCTCCTCTGAGCTTCAGCAAGTCCTGCCACTCACACCCACTCTGCAACAGCACTGGTGTGATGGAGAGCATGGAGAAGGGCTGACATTCCTACCAAAATAAACTATTTTTACTGTGAAACTGCTACCAAGAGAGAGTGTTTCTTACAACTGGCAAAGAGATGCAAGAGGAGGTGACCTTCAGAGCATTATGCAAAACTACTGCACTATCTTGTGTTAAAGTGCCCCTTTAAGTGGGTCTGTAGCCAAATTTGCTCGTAGTTCTGACACATATTTCCAGTGTGGAACTTCCCTCAGCAACCAGGACCAAGAGACCCAGTGCCGAGCTAAATAAGAATTTCACAGATTTTGGTTGTTTTGCCTTGCAGAACTTGATGTAAACTTTTCCTTTATTTTTGACACTGATCCTGCTCAAAGGATGCTATTTGCATGGCTCCTGCAATACCAGCTTGGAGGAGAAGTAAAACATTGGCCCCGTTTCCTCTATACATAAATTTATTCCCTGTCTTCTTTCAACATCCAAATAACCCCCTGAACTTTTATAAGAAGAGAAGAAACAATTTCTTCGTGGCAATAAAGCAGTTGGAATTGCTATATCCCATCAGGGGAGACACCCTCTGACCAAATATCACCCAACCCATCTTAGAAAAAAATTACTGGAGAAATAAGGATAGAACATCAGCCAGGACGAGCTTAAAGCCCTGCAGGGACAGCCTCTTCTCTCACAGCATGGACACAACTGGAAATGCTTCCAAAGCCAGAAATATTAAATATCCAAGCCTGTCTTCTCATCAAACCAAGACCTGCAGCAGGATGCCAGAGCTTTAGGGGATGGAAATCCACGTACCTTTTCCAAGTGTCTTGGCCTCGATGATCTCACTGATGCGTCCTGGCCCCACCCCGTTCTGGGCAGTCAGAGTGAACTTGTACCAAGTGCCACATTTCAGTGTTTCCAGCCTGTAGGATCTCTCACTGGGGCTAATGGGAAAACTGCCCCACTGCTCACTGTTATCTTCAGAGTACTGCAAAATATAACCTGGAAGAAAAGCACAGATGGCGGCGATGAGCTGGACACGAACCACAGATTCTTCAGGTAATCAATCCCACGAGTCATTTTAAAGACCTAATAAAACTGGGAAAGTCCCATTTGCAGGAAGACATAAAGCTCCCCCCTGACTAAAAGATAGGCAATGCATTTTTCCCCATCCTTATAACAGCTTAAATACCACTTTTGTGATCGTTTCAAAGGGAAAAGAAAGGGATAGATATTTCTAAGCACCCTTCAATCAGCAACAACCAGATGATGAACCTGGACCCTCGGAAATGAGTGGTTGGAGATTACATGCCTGGAAAATCAGATAGAGTAACTGTCATAACAGCTGAAAGAAAGTGATTAAATGTGTGAATAAACCACCACAAAGACAAACTGCAATTTACTGAAAGCTGTTATCACGGTGATAGAGCACATTAAGGGTTGACAGCAATACAGATTGCTTTGTTTTTCTGGTTTTTTTAGCCATTCATAATTATATACTAATCCTATCAACATACGAGAATTTAGTAAGAAGTAGCAATTAACCTGAATTATATTACCTCGGATAGAACTGCCACCGTTGTCTCCAGGTATCCAGGAAAGAGTGATAGAGGAAGATGTAGTTTTGGATACAGTGAGTCTTGGCTGGTCTGGTGGAACTAGATGGGAAAATAGTTAAAAATAGAAAATGCAATCAAATGATTAGACGTGATCTTAATCACTTCTCACAGTCATTTATCAAATAACTGTTTTGAGTTGCAAAAAAAGCAAATGATTTATGTCAAAGTGTCTGTTTAGCTGACACCCTTGGTTTAAACAAGAGCAGACAAGCTCTCATTTTTTACATTTAATTTTCTACACAATTTTGTCTTTCAATTCCTAACCTTTGCTCTTCTCTGATTTTTTTTCGTGTCTGTCCTGTCAGACTTAAATAGCATATGAGCTACCCAGCCATTCATTTTCATTATTTTTCATATCTGTTTTAGGAGGAAGCTGAAATTTTAGTGGCAGGAAACAGATGTGAAGTTGCAAATGATGCCCCACTTGTACCTGTATTTGCAGGCCATTATGGCAAAAAATAAAAAGAGAAGGGTGTATAATGAGTTTCTGCCACTCAAGTAGGCAGCATAGTTAGATCTGTGATTGGAGGCAGACCCATAACCTCTTCCACAGCACTGAGGTTATTGGTATAAAGAAGACACAGTTTTATCAGCAAAGGCTGGAAACACTTCAGTTCTGCTGCTTTCTATAAACATTATACCTGTGTTTAATCTGTGGGATATAAGAACCACGTTCTTATGTGTGGTTCTCAGGACCAGCTCCTGACTGAACTCAGGCATAAGACAGAAGTCTCATCTCCCATCTTCCTTCAGAGAAAACTCACTTCCACACAGGTTGGATGAGAGATTGAGTAACCTGGTCTAGGGGAAGGTGTCCCTGCCCATGGCAGAGGGGCTGGAATTGGGTGATCTTTAAGGTAACTTGCAACCTAAACCATTCCATGATTCTATGAAACTCCAGCATGAAAGGGCAGAGAAAGAGCCATGCCACATCCCACAAAGTTGCCCAGGATAAGAAAAACTGGAACTGGTAAATAGGACAGGGAATTGAGACTGGAAATGGGACTATAAACTGACAGTTTATGCTCGGGTTAAGTAATCCCAAACTGTAATCCCAAACTGCACCAGTGTAGAGTGGCTGGGTTTCCAGAGCTCAGGGACAGGGAGTGGCAAAGCAACCAGCTTTCTTTTCACCTTGACAACTCTGTCATGTGCCAATATGATCATACACTAGTTATGGTCTGGGGGGGTCATCTTAGACTTCTGCCTGAATCATTTAGCTGGCCCAGTTGTAGAGATGAAGTAACCAGAACCATGGCACAAAAGCAGTGAGGCCATGGAGGATGATGTTTGAAAAGAATGGCAGGTGAAACTTTAAAGAGCTGGGAGAAAATTTATTGGAGCCCTGGAGGGTCAACATTTGCTAACACATCACTCAGGTGTCTTCTGAACACGTGTGACTAGAGACCTCCAAGCTCCTCAGAAACACAGACAAAATGGAGCTTTGCTGCCTTAAGAACAAGAAATGAGGCATGGACAGTGTCCATCAAGGAGAAGGATGAAGAACTGGGATGGAAAGCCAGGGAGCTCACGCTCAAGTCAGTAGACTGCAAAATAATTTGAATGCTGATATAAATCAGAGGCTGCTGGTTTGCAGCTGTGGACTAGTTCAGAGAGTAGTTCATTTTGCTGCCCTCACAGGCCCCAACAGTGCTGAAGAAAACCAAAGAGACAGTTTATACTCTGAAGGAAAATTCTCTGTGTGAGATGGATTTGTTCTGTTATTCTGACTGACTTGGCTGACTCCATGGAGAGAGACTGCACACACTGCACTGGGAAAGATTTATTGTAAAGCCTTCCATCACAGCTTCACCCTATCTACAAAAAATGGTGGTCCCACATATTAAATGCCACTCTTTCTCTGTCCCTCAGGGAAATAATATTGACTTGCTTTTAGTTACTGCAGTTCAATAACAGCAAAGATATACAATTACAGAAGTACTTAATGAAATATAAATATAAGGTTTCCATTTGACAGTGTTTTCTCTGCCTCCTTCCTATTGTGGTCATGCTTTTATATGGATCAACACCATCACGGACACACTTCAGGCATTTCAAAATGCACATAAAAAGTAGCTGGTGATATGCATTAGTTGAAGGTGTACTGATGTTTCATTTTAAATGCTTCCTTGTATCCACCATCAATAAAATTCTGCTCCTCCATAATGAAGTTTCTGTCCAAGGTCTCAGTACAGGGGCAAATTTCTGTTGAGAGCTTTTCAGAAGCTGAAGTAAAGGCCTTCAGGTCTTTCTGAATTTTGTAATATTTCAACAATACATGTAATCTTTGTAAGGAGAAGGTATAATCTGTTACCTTCTGAGCAAAGAACTAGAAGATTGTTGTCAATCCTACAAAAACTCACAAAGAGACTTAACTGCAAGCGTGTGAATTTTTCCACCAAAAGCACCTCTTGCTAGATCATAAAATGTTTATGGCTGGGTCAGACTGACCTGCATAATATTTTATTTATTAATTTAGAAGAATTAGATAGGCATTAACACACATTCATATTAATATTTTACCCACACTTTGCATTACCAACACGTAGCAGTCAATAGTCGCGGTAACAATTACGAGGTGGATCAAACAGCCTTACCTTGTACCTGCAAATTCAAAATGATTTCATCTGATCCCCAGTTGTTACTGGCCACACAGCTGTAGTATCCAGAGTCTTCTGCTTTCACAGTCCGGATGACAAAGCTCCCGTTGCTGAAGATGCTCCTTCGCCCATCAATCATCACTAGACTGGGTGTCCCGTTACTACCTCACAGGAAACAAAGTGCATACATTAAAGAAGTTACAATCAAAATTAGTCAGAATTGGATTTTTTTTTGAAGCAACTAAGAATGGGAAGAAAGAAAAAGGGGGGGGGAGTTGGTGCGTTCTCTTTAATGAGAGTAAAGGATATTTTCTGTTGGGAAACCCTTGCCGTTTGCTTTAAAAATTCACATTATCTGGCCCAAATTTGAGTGAAAATGGAAATTCACTCCTTCCTTAACCACATGCTGTTTCATAGAAGTGCCAAAATAAGAGTAAATCAGTTCCTGGCTGCAAAGTTCATCCTTTATAAAATAATAGCTACTTGTATCAATGCCCACGATGGTTTCACAGCACTGCAGTATCACTGCTTACACCGTGCCTGGATGAAAATTGTTGTCCAGGTGTGCCTCTCAGTGACTCTGTCAAACTGTGAAACCAGAGCTGAAAAGAGAATAACAAAAAATAAAATCTGGGCAAGACATACTGACACACCTCAGCAGGGATCAGTGTATTGGGCATTTTGCTTTCTCAGAATAAAACCATCCTGTCTGCCCGAAGGTAAAACAAAACAGACTCCAAGGTTTTACATTTTGAATGTTTTCCTTTACCCTTTCTCCATTATTCTTCTGCTTTTGACACCTTGTAATCACCACAGCCAATGAGTTCAAGGGATTTCTAAACTCCTCATCTACCATGACCACGTCTAAGTGCCCACATCACAACCTTCAGGATTTTAAGGAAATGGGCTTTATCAGAGCTATACATTTAGTTGCTGGTTACCTATCTTTCATCCATTTGACTGTTGGAGCTGGGTCCCCCACGGCTTTGCAAGGGAGAACAATGTCCTTCATCCAGGGAGTCGTCACTGTGCCGCTGAAGGTCAAAATCCTGGCAGGAGCTGGGGGAGAGAGAGAGAGGGAGAGCAAGAAAGACTGGAGTGAGGTGTCCATTCATACAGCCCTTAGAAGGGAAATACAGACACCCAGAATTAAAGGTGGAAAAGCAAACTAATCTGTTTCAAGCGGTGCTTTTAGGAAACTAATTCATTTTAACTCATAATATTGTCTTTTTATTCAAGCACAAATATCAGCTTCAGTATTTGGAAGGAAAGTAACTGAAAGACAGATAAGGGACAGAATGGAATAGTCTTTGTAGAGAAAAAGAGCAAATCCAGTTATTTGTCATCTTTACTGACTTTTATATATTTCATAGCAGAAATTACAGATGAAAATTATATCCAATGGATGCTTCTCTCCAAACTCTCAGCAAGAAGTGTCCACAACAGACAGGTGTCTTACAGAAGCTAAATTATTGACACATAACTGCTACAACAGTTTTGTTATAAAGCAAAGCAAAGCTTCAGGTATGTACAGGTTAATACATTGCAGAGTCTACCTGAAGTCCACAAATATGAACAAATTCTTCAGTCAGTTTAATTTGTGTCAGCTCTCAGATCACCCAAATATATCAAGAAAAGTATCAGTCCTGTAGTTTTAGTTTATAATACAGAAGAACACTGAGGTTGTGTTAGAGGTTCATTTATTACTTAAGAATGATCCTTGATAGAAATAGATTTGCTGTTGGCCTCTAAATATACATTTTAAAGGCACATACTGACTACAGATAGACAAAATACTGTATTTTTAGGCTTGATCTACTTCAGCCACGCACACTGATCAGAATTTATACTTAATAATCCATTTTGTACCAATTAGAAAAACATGAAAATGAGACCCAGCTTCAAATATAACTGGGATGGTTAATCTTGAAGAAAAAAAAATCATGCATAAAAGAACAGGCCTTGAAAAATTAAGCAAAATTACTTGAGTAGGCTGCAATGGGACTTGAAATATTCATAAAAAGAAAAGATTTCATAGATTATATGATCAGTTTGGGCTGTATTGCCTGTGCTCTCTTCTCACACTGTTGAAGATCAAGCTTCTAGAGAGATTTTTCTCTGGTCAGAATTTTGACTGAAAACAAAAGTAGCTGTTTAAAAATTTAGGTAACAGACAAAGTGGTAATGGGACAACATTATTTTCTGAAGAGCCAAGCATGGATATGTCCTGTCCTGGCTCAACAGCAGCTGAAGATACCTGGCTCCCTCCTTCCAGAAACTCTGATAATTAACCCTGGAAGGAAAGTGCTGCCCTGGAAAAGTTAAACACCAAAGTGACTCAAAGACACTGGTCAGTCATTAAAGCCTCATGAATCTGCCTGGTTTTCCACCAGGGCATTCCTAAGACCACGTCCCCTAGGAAAGATTTACAGAGGTCTGTACTGCCATAAGCCATGGGCTCATTAACCAAAGGAACTCACACAGAAAAATGCTCAGTGCACTCAGAGACACACACAGTGAAATCCTGACTCTTCTCAAGTGTTAAAAGGCTCAACTGTCTTCAGTGGTGCCTGGTTCTTGTGGCAGGAGGTGCCTCACAGTGCTCACACCATCTTTAAAAAGCAGCAGGAGATGTTGTCAGCTTTGACTATCTACAAAACACATCTGGAACCTCTGGACTGCTTGAATTCCCCAATCCATGCAAAATTCCTCTGTAAAGTCAAGCCTGAAAACTCATTTAAAATTAACTATTAATTATTTCCTCCCTGGCCTTCCCACCTCCTCAGTGTTTCTTGAAATATCCAGCTATTTCCAACTGCTGCCAGTTCCTGTGGGACACAGCATGTGGAATACAGGGATCCATGGCACCACTGGTGGCAAACTGTCTGTGTTATCCCTTTGCTTTTGATAGTTCTTTCAAAGTGAATTCTTCCTTTAAGTCAAAGGTTGGACATTAGAAATTGAAAGTGCAACAACGATGTTGTAGCTCCTGGTTTTCCACATCCTGGTTTTGCTGTGATGGGTGGAAATAACATAAAGCTCAAAGAAGATTAAGTGGTAAAATGACAGGTCATAACCCAGAAGTGCTGATTCCAAATGCACAGTGCACTATTCCTGTGAAAGTATCCACAGGTTTCTACAGATTATCTTATTCCTTTCATGCACTGAGTGCTTTTATAAGAGATCACGGTAATTTTCAAGTCCAATTTTCTTTATAGCTTGACTTCTAATAATGTCCCGAGACTGCTAAAAGGTACACAAAGAAAACTAGAAATGAAATAAATGCCAAGTGAAATCCATCTAAAAGCAACGGGTTTGAAACTCCAACAGGCATTCATGAGGTAAAAATGCCTGGAATCTCACAGACCTCTCCCTTTTGAGCAAAGGGAGTTTTAGGAAGCACGTGAGCAATTCAGCTGCAGAGTTTAAGGGTTTACCTCTGTTGTCAAAGCCACCCACATGCCTACAGACTTCTCTCCAGCCTTTAATTTGATGGCATGGCACTGGACTGGGGCTGTGTCTGTCCTTATTTTTTGCAAATTACCCAATCATTAATTGAAGAGAAAGAGGTGCCTTCACAGAACAGTGCACTCCCTTATGCTAATGAGGTTTTCTGCAGGTTTGTTTGCTTAAATTCCAAATCCTATAACCTACATTTACTGTCATAGAAATAGAAATGGGCAGGAATTCTTTGCAAGAGGCTGTAACACAGTTTTTTGGGTGTTTTGTTTTGTTTTGTTTTGTTTTATCCAGAGGACACAACTGCATTTTAAAGGCAAACTGAACAACAACTATGACAACCTGTTCCATCCCTTGAAGTGTTCAAGGCCAGGTTGGATGGGGCTTGGAGCAACCTGGGAGAGTGGAAGTTTCTCCTCTCAGGGAGGCAGGAATGAGATGATCTTTAAGGTCCCTTCCAACCTAAACATTCCATGGTTTTATGGTTGTGATATCCTGTGGATTCCAGTCTGAAGAACCATTAAAGGAACAGACCACTGAGGTGTGCTATTATCATGTGAGCCCCACATGTTTTTTAAAAACATTAAACAAACAAATCAGCATAGACTAAGGGGGAAATCTGTTCAAAATTTATGCTCAAGTAGTCTAAAAGAACAGGGAAAACTCAACACTGAAGTCATAGAGTTCTCCCCAGAGGATCAGATTGCCATGGGTCTAGATCTGTTATCATCATGTTGCCAGCAAACGTCATTCTCCATCAGTCATGGCCAGTAAATAAGAGGAACAAGGTGCATGCAAGGTTTTATGTCTTTTGAATATATTTGATAGGCTCAACCCACGTCTTTCAAGTCAACAATGAAGTGTAATTTGAGGGGCAGGGGCAGAGCTTTACTTCCAGACTGAACTTTCATTGCCGTGATTATTTTCTGTTTGTTGGGTTTTTTCTTTATTATTTCTGTCAGTTAATTACAGAGAATAACAATCTGTTCTGAGAAATGAAGGCACTAAAGAAAGAAAGAAATGTTAACTTGAATTAAGCTTTCATTTAAATTGGACTATCCATTTCACATCAAACCCCTATCTAGACATTCTCATTGTTCTCAAAGGAGTTCTTAAAGGGGTTATAATTAAGTTGACATAATTCAATTCAGAGTTAACTCTCATTAGCTGTCAGGACGGTATCATTACTTGGACAGTTACTGTGCAGTAAGAGGAGCAAAAAAAGAAGCAAACAACTTCAAAACAAAGGCCCACAGGATGTTTTAGCATTGGGAACTCGTGGCAAAATCAGGCTATAACTGCTTCTAACCCTGTGATGTGCTGTTTGCTTCAGACAAACTGGGGGGTGAGAAAGGTCTTGGAGACTATTAGCTCTGCCCATCCTTCTTCACTGTGCATCCACTGCCCTTGTCACTGATCAGCACTTCCTCCCAGCTCTCTAAAAAGCCCTGTGATGCATTCATAAAGGAAGTCTTGCACATGATACAATAATTTCTAACCCAGCTGCATCCAAAGTTCATAAAATTGCTATCTACTAGTATTCCTAGTGCCCATCAAAGCCTCCACAAATGGATTATTCACCACTTTTTCAGTCCTAAGTGCATGTAAGAGGCTTTTCCTGAGCATCATCTAATGCAGACTTTATATTGGAGTACCACTGCAAGCTCTAAGGTTGACTGAATGCATTCTACTGTCCTTTGAAATAAAGTCTTGTTCAGACTGACCTGTCTATATTGAAGTAATTAATTATTTTTCTTTAAAGTCATGTTGTCTTTTCATAGAAGTTATTTTTAAGTTCACTTATTTGTCATCATGGATTATGTTACATAAGCTTCAGAGGAGCAGAATTAATTCTGGTAAGCTGGATCAGTTTAAGTACATGTGGGTCAAGTTGCAACTTCTCAATTTTTTGGCAGAGAGCAGCTGCATCCCGCAATTCCTCACGAGTAGGGGTTAAGAATCTTGGCACCTGTAGGGTCTGCACTGATCTGTGTTCATCTTTGAACACCTCCCTCTTTCTTTAAATGCACAAGGGATGGAAAGAGAGAAATTCTAGTGCATTTTGTGCAGGGTTTGCCTGCAGCCTCAGCCTATTAGTACTGCACCATTTTGATGGTTGATTGGTTTTATTTTTATTCAAGCATCTATTTTTATGCATATTTTTATTTCCTTTTTTTTTTAAATTTCATCACCACACATCCATTCCACACAGGTGACACCTGGACTAAAAAGAGGAGCACACTGAGACCTTTGCCCTGTTTCCCTAAGATGTTTATTCAAAATATTCCTTCACTGATGTCCTTTATTACCCCTCATCCCTCTTCTAAGATCTCAGCTTTGGTCATACTGATGTTCACAGTGCAGTGTGCAGTTATCCTACAAATAAGTCAACAGTGGAAAAGCTCCAGATTTTTCAGATCCTTTGGACTTTTCATGGCCTTTCAGACACCCTTCCAGTCATTCCACTAACACTGTGTAGCTACTAAGAGAAATAACTGTCTGAAAGGCTGTACAAAAAGCGCCACAAAGAAGGTGACTCTCCTTAATTGACGGAAAAAAACCCTACAAAAATCCCAGAGCCTTCTCTTCTCCAGGCTGAACAATCCCAGCTCTCCCAGCTTTTCCTCCCAGCAGAGCTGCTCCAGCCCTGGGATCCTCTTGGTGCCTCCTCCGGACTCTCTCCAGCAGCTCCATATCCTTGCTGTGCTGTTCCCCAGGGCTGGAGCAGCTCTGCAGGGGGGTCTCACCTGAGGGGGCAGAGGGGCAGAATCCCCCCCTCACTTGCTGCCCACAGTGCTTGGGATGCAGCCCAGGATAAAGCTCAGATAGTTAATCTACCACCATCAAACTGGTGATCTCCCACTCAGACTGGCAGGAATGCAAGATTTCCCACGGTGAGGTTGCTTGCTCTTCCATGCAGAAAAGTGCCTTCATGTTGGTGGCACAAGGCTGAAATTCTGCACAGCTTTTTTTTTTAGAAAATATCTCTCCTCATAATGCACTAGACACTTTCTTTAACATTTCTACATCATTAGACACATGAGTGAAGAATTAGCAGGCATGTAAAACTGCAAAGTCAATTAAATTTTTGCAGCTTTTGGGGACTGTGCATTACTCTGCTCATAATGGCACAGGCTGTGATGTACCAAGTTGAGTGGGGAAAAGACATCAGTCTGAATACCTCACACAGAGAATAAATATGATGGGACTCTTCTCACTTTCCTGTCTATTTTCAAAGCTAAGGTTCTATAATATTGCAGGCATCACATCTCACAGAACAGGTAAGGCAGAATTCATAGGCCCAAGCACCACCTTTTAATAGAACAACCAGTACAGCTGGAAATAAATATGCAAGATTTGAGGCACATTATCCCTTCATCACATCTGAAATAGAAGCAGCAAACTTCAAAGCTAATGCAAGTAGAGAACAATTGTTCAGAGTTCAGATATGTTAATCAAACCATTTTATACAGAAGATGGTACTTGTGGAGTACACAAGAGATATAACTAAGGAAAGGAATGATAAAGAAGTTACCTTGTACAGCAAGAGAAAGAAACATACTCAGAGGGGGAGAGATATCATGTGCAAACCCTCTGTAGCCCACAAAAGAAGATAAAAATTGCTCCAAAAAAAGCAACACGCTTCCTTCTAAGGAAGGTAGAACGAGTTACCCCCCCCCCCCCCCCCCCCAGAGGAGCACGTCACCCTCTCTCTGCTGACTCCAGCAAAAGCTGGGAGTTGTCACTTTTGGAGAGAGAACTGAAGTTCGCTGCTGACAAATCCCGCCCTCGGTGAGCGGTGAGGCGCGGAGAGGCCACGTGCCAATTATCACAGTAATTAGCACTGCAAAGCCCCGCCTGGCTCCGAGCAGGGCTGTCACTGTTACCTTTGGCCAGCGGCTCCACCGTGATGATCTCGCTGCTGTTGCCTCTGCCCGCGGCGGTCACCGCCACCACCCAGACGCTGTACTGCCGATTCCGGCTCAGGTTGGGGATTCTGTAGGAAAATGAGTCGGGAGAGGCTTCAAACTCGCTGATTACCTGTGGTGGGAGAGACAAATGTTTCCAGACTAAAATAAACGGCGTTTGGACAATGCCTGCTGAGTGCTACAAAGGCTGTTACTTCAGGGTTCTCCTGAATATCAATGGCTGCAAACAGATGGCACAGGGCGATAAACTGAGCAGGCACAATAACTTGTTGCAATCCATTTATATTCAGTGAATTTGGGCCTATGTCTTGTTTACAGATTGCTTGTATTCAGATTAGGACTTTCACGTGCCTGTTTATTTTTACAGGGTTGGATAAACAGTTGAAGGGAACACATTTGACTGAATTTTACCATCAATAGTTCTGACAAAGCAGAACTGCTGCTTCTGATTTGCATCTACACAAAACTTTCCAAACAGAGGATTCAGTCCTGCATCTGCTGTGAAATCTGGAGTTTACTAGTTGAGATATGTCTACTAGAAGCTTTGGTGTTCCTTATTCTTGGCTTTGGTGGCTTATTCCTTCAGCAGTGGGGCAAACCAAGAAATAAAAACCGTGTTCTGTAACAGACTGTTCAAACTTCCCCCACATGTCTAGTTTTGTACAGTCACAGAATTACTTCCATTCAAAGGCTCCCAGCTGAAGGTCATCTCAGCCAGTTAGCTGCATTAGCAGGGAAGGACAAGTGCTGGAAGAAATGCCAGTTCAGTCTATTGTCACACTGTCACTCAAGTGCCTCGGCCGCGGGGCTGCGGCGAAGCCGAGCAGCTGCTCTGCAGTACCTGCTCGTCTGTGAGAGGCTCTGCAGCCTCCTTGGAGCAACCTGTGCAAGGAAAAGCGTGGAGAAACATATAGATTCCTGCAGGGAATGTGGCTTTGTGCACCTCAGCACATCCCTCCACAGGAAGCTCGGTGGAGGAGAAGGCAAACCTCAACGCTGCTCAATACAGCCACTTTTATTTCTGATACAGGCTTTGTGATGCTGGTACGTAAAAATAGAGGGGAAATGAAGCATTAGAATGAATAATACTCACTTCCCTGTGCAATGCTGAGCATGGTAACAGCTAACTATCACCCGGCTAAAAATAATTAGAACGTTAATGACGTAGAAAAGAAGATTTTACGAGGAATCAGCATTAAAAATAGTGCATCGCTGTAATCTAAACTTGGTTCAGACTGACAGAAAGTGTGCAAGGAATCTCTTTGATATACAAATAATCTGCTTGTGGTAAAGGCCAATTCCATCTGATTAGCATTTCAAAAGGCACATTGACCTGAAAATATTGGAATATGTAGTCCTTCAAAGTGAATTCCAAATAAACAGGGGATGTTTCTGAGGTATCATTAAACACCTCTCCAGTGTGAATTGGTAGAGTTTCAGCTACTGAATGGGTCAGTGCACTTCTGTGTTCTTGAGCTGGCATCTCCTACAGCCAGGGGGAGAGGGGAGTTCATCTCATCTCATCTCACTTGGGAAATCTAGACTGAAGACATCTGTACCTGAGCCAGACCCCCTTCAGAGACCACGCAAAGGCTTCTACAAGAACACATTCTGTTTATTCCATGGTTACTAATTTTTCTGGGAAGACTGGTTTTCTCCTGCTAAGTTACCCAGGCTAAGCACAAGCCCAAATGGGGACCTTGCCTTATTTTCTAGCTCATCTCACTGCTCCTTTCCTTGTCAAAATGCCAAGTCAGCTTGTCCCATTTAACAGGTATTTGCCTGGGTTCCCACTTCTGATATGAAGAGGTCAGTGCAGCCAGACACTCCTATTATTATGTGAAATACTGCAGCAGGTTTTGAGAACCATCTGTCTTGACATTTATACAGGAATATTGGACAAATGCCCGTAGCTTGACAGGCTGGATCTTTGTGAGGTCGTACATAAAAATTAATGTATTGATCATGGCATAGGAGGCTGAATTTTAATATTCATGAGGCAGCATTTCCTAGGGTTAATTTGAAAGTCAAGCAGGCCAGGCTGTCTCTAGCACTTGGGCTCCACTCGTTAATGCAGTTATGTGGCACAGGTTACTTCTAAACCACCTATGGATGCAGCATTTAGGAACAGCTGAACATCACAGAATTCCTCTTTGCTCACTTTCATTCCAGCAAACATCAGACCAGTTAAATTTACACTGTTTTCCCCATGATTCCTGTGCTTTATGAAAGGGACACATGGCTGTCTTTGGAAGCCACTCCTAATACAGCCAATCTCCTGCTTGAAATGCCTCACTGCCCTGCTCCCCTCTGCCGTGGCAAAATTGTCTCAAAACAGAGGAGCTCTCTCTCCCTGAAACTCCAAAGATGGAAGAATCACAGATTTAGCTTTTAAATGCCTTGTCTTCAGTTCCTTTCTTTCACCCACAGAGAACCAGCATCAGTCACAC
The DNA here is from genome assembly GCF_003945595.2 of Pipra filicauda. NCBI lineage: Eukaryota > Metazoa > Chordata > Aves > Passeriformes > Pipridae > Pipra > Pipra filicauda. Next base: position 178,376 of record NW_024104829.1, read on the forward strand.
ATTTGCATCTATAGCTATTCCGAACGTAAAATCAATTATTCTCAGAATTAATTTATTAATTGAACCTGGTAAATGTAGCTTCACTAAATAAATGATTCTCATTTTCTTAAAACAAACTGCTATAGCAGAAGAGTTTAGTTTCTAACTGGTTAACATACATCTTCTGTTTCCTCAGCTCACATTCCCCTTTAAACACCTGGGGATGCACCAGTGACAAAGAATCGATTTTCCTTTAAACTTTTGCCTGTCATTTCAATTAGACTAACATGCCAGAGACTTTGATTACACAAGGAGAAAAAAGGCAGCTTTGTCAGCAGAGGGAAGATTAAACAATTGAAATAAGAAATATTTTAAAGGAATGTCACCTTGTCACATACTGGTCTGTGCATGTGCCAGTATAAAACATGTGCTGCAGTTCTGTCTCAGGAGCAGTAACATGCTTGCTCAAGGGATTTTTTTCTCCTAACCACTATTTTTCTTCAGCTTATAGATGATGGGTTAATTTTTCTTCCGTCTTTAGCTCACTGTCCAGAAAGGACAGGCAGAGATCAATCTCTAAAAAGCCAGCAAAGGCTGTGAAGAATGAAATGAAATGAAATCCAAATCCTCTGTCAGGGTGCAGTCAATCTACTTCCCAAACCAGGCAATGGCAAGATATGCTGAGGAACAGCCACTGCAGGGAACATCAATTTCCTCTGATGCAACTTCAGCTCTGCTGGTGTGCATTCCTTCACACACTTTGAAGCAGGATGCCATCTTCTGGCATTTCTGACTCCTTTAAAGCACAATTAAATAGGTAATGTGCATAGATTCTGATGCCTCTGGCTTCTATTTTTGATTGCTTCTTTTATTTGTTGCTTTGTTTGTTGTGGGGTTTTTTTTAACCCAGCCTTGGATAAAGGTTGCTTTAGAAAAAATTAAAGAAATATTTCTAACATTTTCCAAGTAATCTCTGTTTCCCAAACAGAGAGTTAAAACATATATATACAACCTAGAGTAGCAAGTGTGTTTTCACTGTTAATTTAGGTAGAAAATATGGCCATAGCATCATGTAAAGGACCCTGAGAGTTCACCCAAGTCTCTGTTTCTTCTTTAAACCAGGTTCAACTGTATCTGCTCCATTTCAAAAAGATGTTTTTCCAACCTGATTTTGAAGACTTACGATAAAAAGAGATTTTGCAACTCCCTAGGCTGCACAACCTATCCCATTGCTTAATCTTATGGTTAGAAATCTTTTCTTGTAATCTAGCTCAAGTTTCCTGCTGCACTTTAAGGCCATAGCTTCTTTTCCAGGCTCTTAGGAACATGGGGAATAGAAAATTACCTTGATCTTTGCACTAGCCTTTAATCTACATGAAGTTTTATCATTCCTTTCCTCACCTGTACCCTTATCTTTTTACAACTAAATAACCCTGATGCTTTCAACATTGTCCAGAAATCACATTTTCTCCAGTAGTTCCTCCAAGAATATCTGCTGTTATCCTTCAGGCTCTCGAACGATGGTCCATAGCTTTCTCAAACACGGTTTCCAAACCTGTATTCAACAATTCCAGGGTTTCTCATTTGGCTTTTCACAACAGGATCATAAAGGCAGCTGATGTTCATCTTGGGATGCACAATAACCTTAAAACCCTCTTCTGAAGAACCAAACCAATTGCTCTCTACCCAGTGCTTCTGTAGCTGATTATTCATACTACCCATTTTCTTGCTAAATTTTATCTCACTTTTTGCAGACCAATTTCCCAGTTCATCAAGATCTGTCTGAATTCTAGTTGTGCCTCCTGTGTACATGCAATCCCTCTCAGCCTTATATCTCCTGCAAATTTAATAGGCAGCCTCTCTATTTCATTATCCAGGTCACTAATGGAACCACTGCACAAAAGTGGACTCAGGAGAGATACTTATGTCTCTCCCTCCTGCCCACAACAACAAACCACTGGTTTTGCAGGCTCCCACAGAGCAGCAATCAGTTTTATATCTGGCCTGAGTTGAATCAGTGAAATGCTGTTTGCATAGCTGGGTTTCTCTCAACAAACATCAGTCCTCTGGGCTTATCTCCGCTGCTACATGGGAGACAGCCAGGCAGTGTGGTGTGCACTCCATCCCAATGCTCCATAAGGCTTTCAAACTTGGTCTCTAGCTCAGTTTTGTACTGCTTTAAATAGCTCTTTTCAAAACAAATCTGCTTTAGCAGTGTGCACTGACACTGGTCACCATCACATCCTCTTGGGGCCTGGTGCTGCTCCTCAGCTCTTGTTTAATCAGTAGTGCAGATGAGGCCTATGATAAGCACTGAGTCTCATCAGTAATTAAAGTAAGTTTTTAGTTCTGTGTGGTCAAAACACAAAGATCTCCATCTTTTTGAACACCGTCACAGAACTGTCTGCCCTGCTCTACCTCAGGGCTTTGTTGTTCCTGGAAATCCCAGAATCCCAGAATCATCACGGCTGGAAGAGACCTTCAAGATCATCTACCCCACCTGTCACCCCAGCACCACCATAATCACCCCTAAAACACAACCCCAAGGGCCACATCCCGGTGCCTCTGGAACACTTCCAGAGACAGTGACTCCACCACCTCCCTGGGCAACTTATTCCAAGACCTGACTACCCTTGTGGTGAAATTTTTTTTTCTAATCTCCCCTGGTGCAACTTGAGGCCATTTCCTCTCATCCTTTCCCTTGGGACATGCCAGAAGAGCCCAATCCCCCCTCCCTGCCCCCTCCTGTCAGGGAGTTGCAGAGAGCAATGAGGTCCCCCCTGAGCCCCCTCTTCTCCAGACTAACCCCCCCCCAGCTCCCTCAGCTGCTCCTCACAGGACATGTTTTCCAGACCCTTCCCCAGATCCATTCCCTTCTCTAGACTTGCTCCACCACCTCAATGTCCTTTTGGAAGTGAGGGGCCCAGATCTGAACACAGTACTTGAGGTGTGGAGCACTGCCGTGTTTTATTTTAAAAACGATGTTTTAGAGTCTCCTGGACTCACAAGTTGTCCAGTAATGTGGGATATAACCAGTTGTTTCTACCTGGAAGCAAACTGGAGTAATACAAAATCAATACATTTCTCTATTTATAGAGAATGAACTTCAACTTCTGTATCCCTGAACAGAGTAGACAGACCACTCATTTGCCCTCTCAGTGAACTCCCTGAAGATGTGAAACTCTGCCTGAGGTTGTGAGTTGTACTTTTCTTGAGGACTGCTGGCTTTTGCCTTGCTTCCTTTCACACATGACCAGGCTGTCAGAGCTGCAAATAACCACCAATCCCGGACCACAGTCTCCAGTAAGACTCTTGGCTGCCACTTTGGTCACACAAAGGTTTCTGTTCAGGCTCATGTTTTGAAACACGGCATCTTCTTCCCTGTGAGGGTGGTGAGGCCCTGGCACAGGTTGCCCAGAGAGGTTGTGGATGCCTCATCTTTAGATGTGTTTAAGGCCAGGTTGGACTGAGCTTTGAGGAACCTGGGCTAGTGGAAGGTGTCCCTGCCCATGGCAGGGGGTTGGAACTGGATGATCTTTAAGGTCCCTTCCAACCCAAACTATTCTGTGATTCTAGGATCTGCTTTTCACTCAGCATTATTGAAGGCAACTGCTGGAAGCAGAAGCTGTGCACAAAGCAGAATGCAGCTGCCATATAACATTTTATCTTTTTTTTATTTCCTTAAATATGGGACTGAAATGTTAGAAAGTGTAAGATGGGAATTTTGGAAACAACAGAAGTAACTCCCTGCCTTCCCATTTCCAAGAATTACACCTGGAAGACAACCCACTGCCTAGACTTCCACATGGTCAAGGAGTCTGTTGTGTGGAAGCCACCAAGATACACCCCCTGCCTGACAGAGAGTCCATCAGCCTCCTGAAGCTGGTGAAGGGTCTAGAAAATGTCTTATGAGAAGCTGAAGGAGCTGGGGGGGTTTATCTGGAGAAGAGGAGGCTCGGGGGGACCTCATTGCTCTCTGCAACTCCCTGACAGGAGGGGGCAGGGAGGGAGGTCGAGCTCTTCTGACATGTCTCAAGTGAAAGGACAAGAGGAAATGTTGCCAGGGAGGTTCAGATGAGATATTACAAGGAGGGAGTTTTATGAAAAAATCAATATCGAATTTGTTTTTCAGGAGGGCTTTACAAGGAGACCTTTTAAAAATTGTATAGAAACAGCACATCATCAGAGTCAATTTATACTCTGTCACATCTCTCCTGAGGTCTGCTCCCTGACAAAAACAAGATAGGCAAAAAACGTAAAGTTGACAAAGCAATTAAAATAATGAATGTGCTATGTTTGGGAGCTGGCACCAAAGCTGTGAAATAACTATGAAAAAAGCTAAATATAGTACATGTGGTATATTAAAAAAGACACATTTTAAGTACCATCCAAAATAAGGTTTTAAAATAACCCCCAAATTATACACTATTTCTATGCTAAATAAAGAACAAGAATTAATAAACATAAATATCTTCATGCTGTAAAAAGTACTATATAGATACAGTGATAAATACTGCTTGTAATATACAAATCAATGAACATATATTTTAAATTCATCCTTACAGGTTCTGCTGACTCTAAATAAGCTTCTCTTCAGCAGTAACTTTATCTACTTGGCCAACTTCTGTCAGCTCCTTCTCTCCTTTTCCAGAGACTTTCAGCATCCTTTCAATCACTGAAGCTTCCACAGTATGCAAATAACAAATCATTTGTGGCTTATAATTTCTTTAACTCTATTTTCCATGCCTTTTATTCAAGTCTTTAATCTGGGGAGGAACTGAGGGTCAGAAAATGCAATGCAAACCAAAAGTTTGATTTTGGACAGATCCTATGCAAAATCAAGACAAAACTTGTGTCTGCCTGAAGGAATTGTGTGGAAAATACCTGGATGCTGGGAGTTTATAACAACTAATCTTTAAAGATTTAGCTAAATATAATTGTATATTATATATATGCATATCTAGTTTAAGTTGCATGTCATCAGGTTTGAGATGACCACATACACTTTCTCTGAGTAAACAAAGAGGAGGGAAGCTTTTGGAAGGAGGTTCATCCAGTTTCTCCCAGACCTCCACCTTCTTTCCTTTAGTGAAAGGGAAGCCTTGATGACCCCAGAATAAGCATAGGTGTCTCTATTTGAGGTGTCTGAAGTCAGATGAATAAATCCCACCTTGAGCCTTAAAATTACAGAGAGAGAGAGCAGAGATGACTATTTTCTTCCACAGGGCAACCCCCTGAGTCTCCCGTATATGCCTTTGACAAGATGTCAGTAACAAATTGCAAAAGAACACCCTCCATGTGTTTTCTGGAACATTCTGCCATTAGGGAATGTATTCAAGTCATACAGGACTTAATAAAAAAACAAGATATTTGGCCTAAGTGTTTTCCATTGGCACCTTTTGAAAACTCTGTGACCAGAATTGGGAAGCTTCAGTCTGTACATCTGTAGGAGAGACAAAGGAAACCTGGAGAAAGAACGTGATTGATGCCACTTCTACTGGACAGAGAAAAACCCACTGTAATACACCCTCACTAGGAATCATTCCTATAGTTTTTCCCTCAATATGATGCTCTACAGATTGACAGTAAAAGATGCATTGAGATGTGAGAAACAGATTAATATTTTAGTCACTGCTGCTGCTGGTTATTCTATCAAAGGACTGAGGAGACACAATGTCCATGGGAATGTTTCTTTTTGTGCAGACATCATATGCCTGGGTTTTAATCTGACAGCCAGTTAAATCATGTCATTTTCTTTTCCTCTTAGTGGGTTTAAACCAAAGCAAAAAAATGAAACAAATATAGAAATCTAACAGGCTTAAAAATATGTTTCTCACAGACAAATGAGCAAACCAAAAAGATCAGTATATGCCCCAGATAGTCCCAGATGTTGGTCAGCTCCCAATGTCAATTATGTTTCCAAGTAAATTAACTTGAGCTTTGGCCAAATATAAGATTATTTCCTTCTTCTCCATCATTACTTTGCACCTCTTCATCTACTGCATATTCCAAACCCAACTGTTTCACAGAAATATTTCCAAGCCAACGTGAATCCTTGCTGGGCTTTCAGCTTTTGGATCCTTCTAAATCCTTTGGAAAAGTCCAGAATTGTAAAGTTTTCAAAGATTCCTTCCAACACAGATACCAGGGGCTGCAGGGTTTGTGCTATGAGATACATTTTATTCATCACCCCTATTTCAGCATTTGGGGTGTGCTCTGTGTTCTGGTTCATCATCCAGCTGATCCAACTGATGCTTTTATCAAGGCAGCATCATCTGGGATCTTTGCAGGAACATTCTCACTCCATTCATTTGGTTCAACAGCATCTTGCCCTGGAATTTCTTCTCCTTCCAGACCTGGTCATTTGGGACCTCAGTCCAGGTAGGTTTAAGGGACAAATCATATCTCTTAGCAGAATCTCCCAACTAGTAACAGTTTGATGGGCTAACATTTCAAAGCTACTGTCAGATTAAAGAGCAGAGAATAAACTGGTTCTTCTGATTGGAAATATCAGGGTTTTAAATATCTGCCTGTATGTTTTGCAAGCTTCTTGCCATATTTGCCAGCCTTTGGGGACTTGTGCTGAAAATAGAGGTTAAGAGCTGAGAAAATATAGACCAGTTACATCATTTGGGTGTCAACCAACAGTATGACATCATTCAATCAGAAATACACATGTTAAAATCTATTTTGACTTGTTGATTAGCAAAGTGTTGTCATTATGGTTGTCATTGCTCTTGGAGTTTTGTTGGGGGTGATCTGCTGGTTGGTCATTCACTAACAGGAGCAAACATATTAAACAGGCTTATCCTGCTGTTTCTAACAAAGCAGGTCATTAATTTGTACATCAGTCTAATGATTTCTCCAAAAAATGTCTGGGAATTAATGGAAAGGAGTTGTGTAAGCACAGCTGAACTATAAAAAGATAATAAATGGAGACCATTCTCCTTCTTGTTGGTTTTCCTTTCCAGGACACTGTCAGTTGGTTCTTGTCTTTCTTCCACTCATGTGGAACTCACTTAAGATGTGAAATAAGATGACCTCACTACCACTCTCTGATTTCCTGATAGTGAAAGCTAAAAGCAGATCTTGTTTGGGCAACTGTGCACAGAAGGAGTTCAGATGTGAAAGACAAACAGTCCTGCCAATGGCCTAAAATATCATACGAGTTTTATTGGAGCCTTTTTCCCCCTCTGACTTAGGAGACATCTTGGTGCCAATCTAATACATTTCTTCTCAGAGAGTTGCATATTAGTTCTACCACTGTCTGGTTTCAGTTGTTGTAAACATATTTCGGGACAACTTTTCCAGTTTTAAACTTCCATGAAATAATAGAATTGAGGTTGGAAGGTTCCTCTGGAGGTCACCTAGTCCAATCTCCTTCTCAAAGCAAGTTTAATTGCATCAAGTTGCTCAGGGGCATGTCTAGAGAAGCCTTGAAGAATTCCATGCATGGAGATCCCACAGTCCCCCTGGGCTCCAGTTCCAATATTTGACCATGATCTCATGATTTTTATTTTTCCCAGATGATCAGAGTTTCCCATGTCAAAACTTTTCCCACTCTTCAAGAAGAGCTTGGTTCCATCTTCTCTGTATCACCTGACGAAGAAGTTGTAGATGGTAATAAAGTCTCTCCTGAGCCTTCTTTTCTTAGGGCTGACAGCCCGTCCTTGTACATAAGCACCTTCTCAGCCCTTCCTGCACCAGGAAATCTTGTTTCTTAACCTTCATTCTCCTGCCTCCAGGACACTCCATGCTTCTCTAGGAGTTGCTTTTTCCCTGTTCCAAGATCAAAGTTTCCCAGGCTGGCCAACCACTGCACACTGTGTGTCACAGTGACCTTTTACAGACTCTTTCTGCCACCTAAATTTTATTTAGTCTAATCCCACTGCTTTGTCCTTAAGCAGTGGACTGACCTGAATGCAACAAGAGCTTGACAGTGTTTGTTTTTTTTACCAGAAAACACTTAAATCTCATTTTTTACCGCTCTTTCAAGAGCCCTGCCAAGACACATCTACAACCCAAGGCAGCAGGTGCTGGAGCAGCTTCCCACGCAACCAGGTAGGAATTGAACCACTCTGACTTCTGTGCTGGGATTCGAACTGTGTTCCATGTCTGTGGCACCACAGGGAAAATCCCACTGTCAGGATGGAGGAGCAGCCAACAGCACAGCCTGGTGCTTCCCTGAGGCCTGGGCAGAATGAGTGACGTGAGCATCCTGCTGGGAATGGGCACACCTAGATGGAATCTGGTCAGCATGGGACCAACAGGTGGTCTTGAGAAGCCAGATGCTATAAGAAGGTGGGCATGGATGTGGGAGGAAGTGGGGAGAAGAACTGCAGGAGTGTGGGCTATGAGTTAGCAAAAAGGATAATTATTTTAACTTAAATTCTGTGTTTGTTTGTTTGCTTGTTTGGGTTTTTGTTTGTTTCTTATATTTGAAGAATGAAGGACCCATAAAGTATTTCTGCATTTTTCCTACATTTTCAGAAAAAAAGAAAAGGAAGTTTTGCCTAATTATGCCTATAGAGCACTATAGGTAAAACAATTAAACAGTGTGACATTGGATCTTTGCTTGCCCTTTGTCTTGGCTAAAGAGCAGACTGCAGTGAAGAATCTCTCTTATTTTCCACACATTAATCATATTTGTGGTTTGAAACATCCCAGACAAATACTGTCCTTTTGGCTCAAAATATTTAAAGAGGAAATTATATTTAAAGAGGAAGCGCCCGTGTTCTACGCAGGGGCAGCAGAAGTTTTAACAGCTTCTGCCCTTGCAAAGCAAACTGAACAGTGCAAGAGGCAGCAAGTCTTAATTTTATAATATGCCAGGGTTGTGCTTGTAATAAAAATATGCACAACATGACCAACAGAGTTAATTAGTTTTCCTGTTGGTGACTTAAACACCAAAAAGCCAGTGTTCTTGTGTAAAGGAGTCTTGTTAACCTGTCTAAAATGTACTGCATTGACTTGTTCCCAGCAAAGACCTACTGCTTGCAAAATACAATCTTCAAAGAATGCAGCCTTCCACTTTCCTCTTTCTCCTCACTGATGCTTGAAAACTGAGTTTGCCTTTCTACTTAAATAGCAGAGTCTTAGCAAAGTTATTTTGCAGCCAGGGCTGTGACTGATGGAAAAGGTCTGTTGATGAAGTTTTTATGGCTCTATACCTGCAGCTACAGCACCTGCTACTTATTGGTGGCAGAAGAGATGTTAAAGACAGAGGTCTTTTATTTATTCTCCTCCTCACCCTAATTTAAGACCTCTTCCTCTGTCAACTGCGTGTGTCTGCCAACAATGAATCAAACAAGAACTTCCCTGGGATGTAGAAAGTGTATCTGCACAGCAGTGTTTGCATTTGAGCATCTCTGCAGCAGGTTTGTTTCACTGCAGAGCAGCTCTGAATAAAACAGCTCTTTATTTCCCAGTCCTTTCAAGAATGAAAAATAACAGAGCATTTTGTTAGAAATAAAGCTGGGAGTGTGTGTCCTATATTATATATGTCCTGAGGTCTTGCATTTATTTAAATATACCCAATGTGGCTTCTGGAAACTGAGCCCTCAGTGTGATCCCTGCCTCACTCACCACACAGGACTGATACAGAAGATCTTTGTAAGCCACAGTTCATGCCACACCTCCAAATGCCTTTGCCTTGGGCTAAGGTACAAGGTATAAGGTGTACATTGATACCCCTGCATCATGCCACAATGAACACCACAAAAATATGGCAGTAAAATTCAGTACAGGCCAAGAACAGTAAAAAAAAAAGTAATTACTCTTGTTGTCCATCACTGAAGTGCTCCAAAAGGTAACTATGGAATAAGCAAGCTTTGTATGTGAGAAACTGCATATCAGAGAAAAGTATTTTTAGCTGAGGATGTTTATTTTGCTGGTGATGTAAACGTAGGAAAAAAATGCTGGTAGCAAAGCCCCAGGAAGAAACACTGCAGCTTTGTGCATGGGAAGTAACTGGAGAGGCCCGGCAGCACCACCTGGTGTTCTCTCCAACCCCCCACAGAAGAGCTTGGTCCCCACTCACACCAGTCCTCTAAACTCGGACCTGTTTAACCCACTGAGTGCCACAGAAATGCAGGAACCGTGTTGGGAAAATCTCCAGCTAATTTACATTCAAAAGGCATGCTAAAGGTAGCTGGGGTTGCATGGCTACAATCATGGAAGCAACAGAGTCAGGAGACAGTAGTCCCAAGGCACAAATCATGAAAACACAGGATGGTTTGGATTGGAAGGGACCTTAATGGCCATCCAGTTCCACCCCCTGCCATGGGCAGGGACACCTTCCACTACCAACCTGGCCTTAAGCACTTGCAGGGATGGGGAGTCCACAACTTCTCTGGGCAAATGAAGCAAAGACTCCAACGCTTAGCTTGGGATGTGGATAATAAATCCTGCATCAGTTTAAGCCTAGCCATCAATAGACATGTCTGTTTTAGCCCCTCTTCCCCTGAGTACCTGCAGAGTTAGTTCAGTTGCTGGAAGAGTGGGTTGGGTGAGGCTGTGCCTGCCCACAGGGTCCTGTTCAGACACACCCTCAGGCCTTCCTCTCTCTCAGCCAGCTCTGAAAACAAGACTGAGACACTCTGGAAATCTCTGGAACAATATTTTCCTTCTCTATTAAACTAAGATTGCATTGTGCAACTTGCAGTGCTAACTTTGATGGGACATCTTGCTTAAGAACTGTATCCAAACCTTGGTAAACCTAAATCTAAACTTCAGATATAAAAAAAATAAGTACTTTTTTCAATGTACATGAAAATAAATATGCATGGCTATTTACAAAGAGCAACTGGCCCTTTTGCTTAAAGATAATTGGATTTCTTTGTGACTCAGAGAAGGAGAAAGATAACCTGATATTCAATTCAAATTTCCTCTTGTCACTTCCTCAGGAAGTAGAGCTAGAGTGGGCCAATACTCCAGCCATAAATAAGCTTATTCACAAGCAAATATGTTTGTTTATAAGTCATTATGTTCCTTTACACATGAATACTCAAGCCAAAAAGGCAGGAACTTAGATAAAAACACGTCAAGGATGGGTATATAAATACTTGCCTCCAGCTGCAACAGGGCTCGTGCAGCTGGTCCTCTAAAACACAACTTGGTATACCCTAAACAAACCAAACCTCAAAAGATGCTCCACTTCGATTGTGAGTCTTGAAATTATTTGAAGCCAGTGCTCTGCAGGAGGTTTTAAACAGTGCAAAAGTTTGGCAGGAAAAACCAAACCCAACTCTCAGTCCCCTCCGTAGCCCCAGGATCCCCCTTAGGGTGAACAAATGGCAGGGGATGAAGGGGCAGGGAGAACATCAAGCACTGAGTATGTTCAAACACCACGTTCCAGAGCCACCAGTCGGTGCTGTGGGACTTACTGTGGGGTAGGGGTGTGAGCAGAACACGGTGTATTTCCGAATGATGCCGTTCAGCTTGAGGGGAGGGAGCCAGGACACGAAGACGGTGGAGGCCGAAGCCGCGGCTGCTTTAACACCAGCGGGAGGACCTGGAACTGGAGAAACAAGGTGTGTTAGAGTGGCCCAAGGCAGGCATTTGGTCATCCCAGGGTGACAGAGGAGGAAAGAGGAAAAGGGGAATGTGCTGCTTTGGTAACTGAGCCCCCACGGACTGAGATGGACACTCTGTGTGAGGGAGCAGCCTCCGCACTGCTCCGTCAGGGGAGAAGGTTTGGAGGGCTGTGCTCCCAGTCTGAAGAGAGTCCCCAAACAAGAAGCTGCCACTGAAGGTTAAACTTTTGAGAAGCTTCCCTCTCAGCCTGCATAGAATTGTAGAATGAACCCTTGAAGGGTTTGGGTTGGAAGGGACCTTAAAGATCATCCAGTTCCACCCCCTCCCATGGGCAGGGACACCTTCCACTAGCCCAGGTTGCTCCAAGCCCTGTCCAACCTGGCCTTGGACACTTCCAGGGATGGGGCAGCCAGAGCTTCCCCGGGAAACCTGTGCCAGGGCCTCCCCACCCTCATAGGGAAGAATTTCTTCTGCAAATCTAACCTCAATGTCCCCTTTTTCAGTTTGAACCCAAATGCGTGTCGGCCGTGGTCAGCGAAATCGCCAAATAACATATTGTCACAAATTGTCAACTCTGAACACCAAACTCACACCAAATTATTATTCACTGTATAAATAACACAGTGAACAGTTTAATGGCCATGCACAGTAGAGCTGTGACTTTAATGAAGTGCAGTGTAAATGAGCAGTTAGCACCCCCTGACATGACCCAGGTCTAGCAAGTGCTGTGATGTGTGAGGAGACATCAGGCCACGCAGTGTCCTTGTCCCTTGTCCTGCCCTCAACAGCTCAGACCTCTATCTGGCACTTCAGTCTGTGAACACATATCTATAATTACAGCAGCTATCTATATAAGCCACCAAAAACTGTCACAGAGAAAGAGGGTGAAAAAAAAAATCCTGTCTAAAATCACGTGGAAAAAGCTTCAGCTAGGAAATGCTAAAATCTTGCTACATAATTTCAGCTCTATCCCTTTGCACGGTCTCATTTTGAGAAAGGCTTTAATTTCATGAGCATATGTTGTTTTTCAAACACACATTACAGTGTATAATGTTCTCCAACTTTGGAAACACTGTTATACTAATTTGCAAAAATCCTAGAATTTTTCCTGCGTGCTAGAATATCACTTTATACACAACCTTGTACTTAAACAAAATAACAAGGCCTACATTTAACATCAGAATATATGGTTTTGAAGTTTCCTGAAAGGCAAACCTTTCATCAAAATATTTGAAAACATTTAAAACACTAATAAATAAATGATTTGAAATATATTTTAACACTGCATGTGGTCAATACTCACGTCAAACGATTAAAATAGGTATTTTTTGTTGGAAATTACTACGTGTGGTATTATGGACAAAATGAAAGTTTTTGATGGACTCTGTTCTATACAGAACTTTGGTTTCATGAGGAATCTAATATTTATGTCTAATTTCAAGCAAAATAACCAAAATGTTAAAATTTCCATTAAATTAAAATTGCACAGCTTGATCAGCTTTCTCTAGTTTAACAGTTACTGTGTAGCACAGATGCAAAACCTCTTGTCAATAAAGCCAATCTTCGTAGGTGGATTCTAATTCTTTGTATTACCTCATTTAAGTGTGTAGATATTATGGTGCTACAAAACTTTGCCTATAGAGAGAAGCCAGACAGACTTGGGTCTAAATTTTCCCAGCTTTGTGGCAAGCTGTAAAAATAATGTAAGGAGGACTTCAGTTTTATATCTGCACAGGTGCTACTGGAAGATGAAAAAAAGACCTGACAGGCTCCACTCAATGCAACGTCTCTGAATATGTATTTTCTATTTATAGTGTGCTGAGAAAGCTAATTAGGCATCAAGTGAGAACGTCATGATGATAATTGCATGCAAACCCAGCCCCTTGCTGCAAAGGGGCTAATTCAGTTAGCAGTTCTATCCATTGCAGGGTAAATATTGATGCTTGACAGCATTCAACTTGTTATTTATACCCAGCTCGTTAGAAATGCTATTTGCTCCCGCTGCTGAGGAGTGAAAGCTGGCTCTCCAGGGTAATTACCTAAACCACAGGAGGATTCCTTTATGGTTAGCAATGTTTTCTGGAAATCACTGCAAATAGATGTATGAGGTTAAGGTAATTTATTGTTAAATTAGGGTGTGATCTATAGGGACAGGTTCTGATGGTAATTGGTCATGGCTGTCAAGTGTTGAGGGATTAACTCAGAATTCATCAAGCATTTCCCAGTCAACGGACATACGTGGAAAACATTACTTGTCATTGCTGTGTTGCTGTCTGGTAGGAGACCAGCAGAAAGAGGGGCTAGAAAGAAACTCAGGAAAATCAAATTTCTGACCCAAGGACCCCTCCTCAGCGTGCAGGGGTTGGAATCAGGCAACAGTTTTTGCAGAGGTGCCAAAATTATTGTGAATGTTCATTTATTAGTCCTCTTTCTGATAAACTGTCTTTGTTTGCTGGCTTGTGCACATGAAAACCACCGTGTGTCATTCCACTGTGTGTGTGGAAGTGTTCAGGTTTCCTGAGATTTCTGGTGCCTTCCAGACCACCCCTGTCCTCTGTCCAGAGGGTAAAGGCACTGGTCAAGCTCATCCCCTGTGCCTAAACAAGACTATTATGAGATAGCTCAACATTAACTGAATATTTCTTACTAAAACTGGGCTCCTTGAGTATCTGAGGAAGTTCTGGTCAGGGAATGCTGTGCCTGCCTCATCTCGGAGAGGAAAAAGACCTGAGCCTTGCTCGACTAACTTGAGGTATTTTCCCTCATTGCCACTGCATCCTGCAGCCTAACTGGCTTTAGTCATTATGAGGCAGCAGTATCAGGAGATTGAATTCTCCATAGACCTTTTTTTAGCACACTGATTCCCACAGATCCCAGCTAAGCGTGCACAGTGCCACAGTTTCTTTTTTATCCATGGGTCACTGGGGGGAAAATAGCGCTAAGAAGCCAGAGGACAACCCGGGCTGAGCACAGAGAAGCAGAGCACTGCTTCTAGACAACTTTTCAGCCTTCCAGGGAGCAGATTTGGCAAATTTAAGATCAAAGATGGCCTCATTCTCCAGCTAGCAAGCCTTTGAAAGCCCCGGAAATAGCGTGCTGCTTTCATGTGGAGGAGAACACTTTGTATTCCTGACGGTGCAAGTGAAATGCTAACGCAGAGAAGGCAATTATACTGATACAGAGAGTCTGGGACGCAGAATTTAGATGTGCCAGATAATGGGGAGGAGCTCCAGGAACTTTCTCATTCCCCTTTTCCTAAGCAGAGAGATTAACACCATTTTTCTTCACAGTACCGAGCAGCAGGGAGGCAAATGCACAAGAGCGTGGTGCATTTAACAGTGATATCACCCATATATCAGAAGACTCAACCCTGCTCTCTAACAGCTTTTTAATTCTGCACAACACAGGACTGTCCTACTGCCAGTTGCACTTAGAAAAATCAAAATAAAATAAGCTCCTGACTGCTGCCTGTTTGTTTAAATACTTATCCCACCCACAGTGCAGACCTAAGCCAGCCTAAATACAGTCACATGTTCTGCCCACCCCTCATTCAGGCTGAAGTGGCCTCATATTTAGCACACCACTTCTAGCAAATCCTGCCAGTTTCACAAGGGGAACATTTCTTATTCTACACCTTTTTTTTTCCCCTAGTCAAAAAGATTAAATTGGAGATCTTTCACACTAGAAAAAAAATGCATTAAGGGGTCATTAAGGGCAATTTTCTGTCACAGAGCCCAGCCATCCTCATTAGCCCAAGCAGAGCTCTGCTCCAAAGAGTAGTGAACGTGCACTTGATTGGATTTATGTTTATTCACTTTAAAATAAACATAAAGCTTTTTTAGGTGGTATCTGTCCATCCATCTCCCTCGTGCCAATCAACAGGAAGCTTGGTGTCCAGAGAGAGAAAGGAGAGGAGGAAAATCTCTCTGGATTCAGGCAGTCTCACAGTGAGGCTGACAGAGGGATTTAATGATATTCCTCCTTCCTCCCTGCAGCTGGTCCCTGCTGCTCCCTTTCTGCAGCTTTCCCCTTGCTCTGAATTCCAGAGAGCTGGAAGAACAGCACTGCTGCAACCAGCAGAATCTTCTGTGAATGCAAACAGCTTTCTGTGCATAGGAATGCGTTTTCTCAAGAGAAAATTCCCAACTGCAGGAAGCTTTCCCTGGACAGGCTCTGGGGGCTGTGTCCTTCCCTGGCCAGTTCTGCTCAAGGTCAGGGGTGATGCTGCCAGCCAAGGTCATGTTTTGGGCTTGTCTGGGGAGCAAATTCATTGTTTCAACTATATTTTGCTCATATTGCATCTGCAGCACAGGAACAGAGAGGGAATTTGTCACACACACTCCCTTTTGCTACAAAATGGAGCAGCTTCTGAAACCGCATTTTGAACGCAGCGAGGAAAAGAATTTGAAGAACTACTTTATTTCTTAGTGATTCAGTAAATCAAATCTTCAGGTGAAGGGGATGAGCAGCTTATTAGAAGCTGTAAAGTGGAAAGGGTTAAGGGGCAAAACCACCATTAATTCTTAAAAATTGGACATTTCTGCTTGGTTTATTTTTCTATAGGAGGAATTACAAAAGGAGCAGTTTCTTTTTCTGAAGGCTAAGGGGGAGAAGGAAAGCTAGACAAAACCCAGAAATATGATCACACTGAAAGGAAAGCTCATTTTTTGAAAGCTCATTTCCTATTATTTGCTCGAGCTGTTCCCATTTCCTCAGCTGTTCAGCAGCAGTGTCTGACCTCTGGTGTCCAAAATCAGTATCAAACATTACAAGAAATCGAATTTCATCCAGGCTGACTGCCTCACTCCCTGGGTTACCTTTATTTTGCCCCACTGGAGATTTCAAGCCTGCTAAAGAAATTTTTGGGCTGATGCCTTTAGCTGAAGACCAATGGAGAAGTCACAGGAGGCCACGATCTACCTTTCCACAGCAGCAGTGGAACATTGATGTTACAAAGAAAAGTTTCCCCTCATGTAAAAGAAATTAAAAAAGAGCAAGGAATTAATAACATGATATGGCCTCATAGTAATAATGATGTGGAGGGCTTGGTAGCCACTTGAAAATATCTCAAATTTACAGATTTTGTTAGAGGAGGGTGGAATATCTTGTGTCATAATTTTAGCCAGAGAAGGTCTGGGAGCAGAGATTTCAGGTTTCCAGTTCTAAGCTCTATTCCAATTCATTTATTTCACGTGCCAAGAGAGTGTTTAAATTCACTTCAGGGCAGGATCTTTTAGGTGCACTGAAATCAGTCCTGCTGAATAACCCTCTACAGGAGACTTTTCTTTAGAAAATTACAGAAGAAATGTCCATTCTTTTGATTAATAAAGTACCTGTTTCATGCATATAGCTTGGCAATGTGAATTCTCTTTTTTCCTCTTTAACTTCTTTAATTTTCTTCTCTAACACAGCCTTAAGTATGTTTAGACTCAGGACTTTGGGGTTGGCTTATGCTTAATTCCAGGCCTTTATATATTTCACCCCTAAACTTTCCTTGTGAAGCTGAAGGAGAGCATGAAGTCATTGTATTTTCTGGAGCACCTTTCCATTTAGTTTTCTGGACAAAAGACTTAATGAATGGAACCACTGTGAGGCATCAGAAAATATCTGAAAATGTTAGTCATGCTGCCTCAGAGTGAATTATTGCTGAGCTGCCAGGGGGATTAAAGATGAGAGATGAGCCCTTGCACAGCTGCTAAACACGGGCTGAGGAGATGTGCTTCCTTCATTTGAGCCCAGAAAGGGAGGGAGAAAAAGGACCACAAAGAATTAGGGAGAAGCAAACTAGGAAAAGGTGGGTTTAGGGGAAAAAGAAAGAAGGGGGGAAAAAAAGTGGGGGGGAAAGGAATATTTGAGGCTTCTGATGTTTGAGAACTGTTGCAAAGTGGAGACTGGTCACAGGAGATGGACGTGTGTCAGGAGAGAGAGCAATGGGCACAGCAACCCTTCAGATAGGAAATACTGTCAGAAAGCAGCAAGTGATGCATCACTTTCCCAGGACAGCAGGGCAGAGGGAAGTACTCAACCCACTTTCCAGCAGAAGGAATTGCACCATGGTGGCTCCCTAACTGATACAGGGCACTTAGGGAGGTCGTGGAGTTCTCATCGCTGCAGATTTTGGAGGAAATCAATAAATATCAGTGATGGATGAGATGTATCTGACTCTCTTTAGGGCAGGGGAGAGGTGTCAGCAGCCTTTCAGGATCAGTACACCATGTTTTTGTTGTCCCCAGTGAGAGGTGAACACACTGCTGGCACCACTTCTGCCTTCAGATCAATTCCAAAAGGTGAAGGAACCTCACACAGAGACAAGATGGTCTCTGCTCCAAGGCATATTTTGCTAACTTGCAGCTCTCACCAAGCTTTTAACTCAGCAGAAATGAATGCCTGGCATTCCCAACAAGTTGCTGTGAATTCTCCAGCATGTGTGCCATGAAATGCTGATCCAGGAGCCAGGAAATGGCTTTTCAGGGATTTCTGGAAGAATGCTTCTTATTGTCCCCCAACATTGGACTGGCTGGTCGATACCACAGAGTCACAGAATCAAGGCTGGAAGAGACCTTCAAGATCATCCAGTCCCATCATCAGCTCAGCACCACCATAATCACCCCTAAACCATGTTCCCAAAGCTCAGGGGTGACAACCTTTGTGTTCAGATAAAATCCAGGGAAAATTCACTACGTTGGGATCTAGTTGGCAAAAAGTAACTTGAAAGTGCAGCAGGTGATCTTACAATTGCCTGACTTTTGAGATTTATTCTTTGAAATAAAACCATCTCCTTCCAAGCACTGGGTGTCCCAAGAGCATCTGACTCAGGACTCAGGTGCTCCAAAGTAGTTCTTAAAGGACTTTATATTGGGATCAGAACAACCTGACATCCAGTGTTTAAGACATACAAGTCTAAAGCTGAGCAATTTTTATTTATTGCATCCCCTGGATACAACTAAGTTGGGGTCAGGTGACCTTACAACATATGTAAATTTTAGAATGAGCCCCTTAATATTTTATTGAAAAACATTAATAGCATTCATCAAGTAATTTTTTTTTTATTGGCAAAAACCCCACCAAACTTTCATCAAGTGAGTTAATCCACTGAACTTAATCTCTTGGCACTTTTGTAAATCTCATTACAAATAAAAAAAAGTTGATGAATATATTTATGTATTCACAAGTGACCAGTAAGCTGGAAAAGCAAGAAACAAAAATCCATTAACTAATTTCCTTGAAATCATATTGCATAACTCATGGGAGAATTTACCACTGAAACCTTATCCATGTAACTTCATTGCTGGGGCTGAGTGCATTTTCATCTCTGCCAAAAAATCCTTCATCCAGATTTTCAAACGTGTTTAGGGATCTAAAGAGATATTTGGACATCTCAGAGGGCTTTCAAGACACTAAACAGGTTAGGGACAAAACTCCTACTGAATTTGGAATTCCAGTCTTTCAGAAATAGATCAGTGTGTATCCTACCAAGGGGACCTGAAGTGATTTTTTACAGTTAAAGTTACAAGAAAGTGATTATGAAATCTCCTGTGTATGTGTCTATGTATGATTATAAGTTTCATAAACTTTCAGCATTAGGACTTAAATTTTCCATTCTTTGGTCTATGAAAAATGTGAGACATTTTTGTTCTTCATTTTGCTTTTGAGGGAAGAGGTATTTGGAGGATTTTATACATATATATGTACTGAAAATAATACTCTTAGAAGGATATAAGTTATATAAGACAGTCCCAGAATAGTCTCTCCTCCTTTACCCATTTCCATAGTATCACAGAATCGTTTAGGTTGGAAGGGACCTCAAAGATCATCCAGTTCCATTCCCTGCCATGGGCAGGGACACCTTCCACTAACCCAAGTTGCTCAAAGCTTCACCCAACCTGGCCTTGGACACTTCCAGGGATTCAGGGGCAGCCACAGCTTCTCTGGGCAACCTGTGCCAGGGCCTCACCACCCTCACAGGAAGGAAATTTTTCCTAATATCCCATCTAACCCTGCTCTCTGTCAGTGTGAAGCCATTCCCCCTTGTCCTGTCACTCCAGGCCCTTGCAAATAGTCTCTCTCCATCTTTCTGGTTGACCACAATCAGGTCACCCCAAAGCTTCTCTTCTCCAGGCTGAACAATCCCAACTCTCCCAGCCTTTCCTCCCAGCAGAGCTTCTCCAGCCCTCTGATGATCTTGGGGCCTCCTCTGGACTCATCCAACAGGTCGATGTTCTTCTTTTGCTCGGGACCCCAGAGCTGGACTTTCAACCACTTTGAAAGAATTAACTCAAACTCTCAAAATTGTCAAATAAGGCCATGAAGTATTTGAAAAAAAAAAGAAAAAATTAAAATGAAACGCAAACTTCCCCAGATAATCAGGGCTAACTACAAACTTCTGTCTCATCGGAACTGGAGTCATGGAAACACTCAGGTTTTTTTCCAAAGCCATGGGCACAAACACCTCACCACGTGCTCCTAACCCCAGACCTCCAGATAGAAATCTCACTTTGCATGTTTGTGTGCAATGTTTGCCCCAGACATACCAACATTTCCTGGAAGTGGGGAATGGAAAGGGCTTTCCTCCTTACCATCTTCCTTCGTGCGGGTGAAAATCTGTTCGCTCCTCACTCCATCCCCGGCTCGTGTAAAAGCCAACACCTGGATGCTGTAGTTGGTGTATTTTTCCAGGCCATCCAGCTCCAGTGATGGCTGTGTGGTGGTGACATTCTTTATCTCTCCCAGCTCTATAAAATAAAAAAAGGGAATTGAGTTATTGCCAAGCTCAGTTTTTCTCCCAGCTATCGACACTGTGGAAATCTTGGGGATTAAAGTGTGTCCCAGACAAGTAACGCTTCATTATTATAAGAACAGCACTGAATTATAATGAATTAACATAAATTCCTTTGCGTGCTGACTTCTTGTCTTTCAAAACAGACCCAGTTTTCATTTTCAAGCTTTATTTTTTCAATTTTTTCCAAAAAAAAATACAGTGCGGAGAATTGAAAAATTTCTCCAAGTAATAAGATTTTTCATAAAGAACGGACAACAAGGAAGAGATTATTGCAAAACGTTCCCTAAAGAAAAAATGAGAAAGTCAGTTATCTTTATAAAGGTTCTCTTGTTTTGAGAAAGACCATTTTTCATAAGGAAAATGAAGAGAAAGTTCCCTTTATTTTAAAATATGTAGGAAGTGCTGTTGCAAAGCACTTGATGGCAGTAATACAGGCTAACAAGAGATTTAAACACAGGAAAATCAGATTTACTTGCAGAAAGATGATGCTCTTCATATGAATCTTTTTTTTTTTTTTTTTTGGGGACAAGCTAAGAAGTACAGCCCATATGGCAAAAAAGCTTTAAACATATTTGGGACAGAAAATAAAGCTGAACAAATGAAGAAAATCCAGTTTTAAGAATTGCATGAACATCATCTTTTTTCATTATGTTGTAGGACATCACACAGGAGCTTAGGGGTGCACTGATAACATCCACATAGGATCTGATCCAAAGGCTCCAGGCATCACTGAAAACATTGAATTTTATGCCCCACATGTCTACATTCTTATGTATGCTTCTCATACATTTGAAATCTTTATTTTTAAAAGAATTGGTGGTTTATTCCCAAATATTTTTTGAGTCTACCATTACCAGCAGGGCCTCTGGGTTACATTCCCACTCCGAGTTCCCTTTGCCACACTGACAGAGGCCAGGATTTGCATATTGGAGTGAACTATGATTCTGGTGGATGAAAGCAAAAGAAGGGAGGTAGAAGGGAGGAAAAATCCACAGGGCAAATAGGAATAAAGGCATGTGCTTCCAAACTTACTAACATTTAATTTACAAGAGAGGACCGTACACAGAATTATCATCCTGCGATAAATTGCAGATTAGTGAGGCATCTCATTTCTCCTTTGATCACCTCACTCCCTCTCTGCTCTGGGGCCTATTTCCCCAGGAATTATGCTCAGAGTACAAAACATGAGCACAACAGAAGAGGATGGAGTGACAATAACAACCCTTTTCCAGAAAAGTTTCCTTCTTTTGCCCTCAGCTATGGAGATGCAATGCGTCCCAATCAAAAAATAAGTGATAGCATATCAGGTAGGCAAACAAATAACCAACCAAATTAAAGTGAAATACAGGTTTGGGTTAATATGTTCCAGGTTCAGGTCATCATTCTTTATGGAAAAATTCCATGCTGAGGCAAAATCTGCTCAGGTCATGTAGGGTACCAAGGTAGGCCTATGGAGTGTTGCAAACCCTCAATGGAAGCTTTCCCTGAGGAAAAGCTTCTTCCTCCAGGCAGGGTTGCAAAACCTGACCCTTTGTTAAAGCTCTACAAAAAACAGCTTCCTCACAGGCAGAAGAAGTTTTCTCTAAACCAAAGGGAAAAGGAGGTACAATGACTTCACACCAGAGAGCAGAAGATATAAAAGGCACATCCAGGTTGTTACTTGGTAACAGGTTGATTTCTCTCACCTCCATCCAAGAGATTGGCCCAGTAGATGACCCTGAATCCCTGCAGGATCCCATTCAGGGTTTCCTTTGCCAGCGTTGACCAAGAAATAGAGATGGTTTCTGGTGATGTGGCAGTGGCTTGCACGTTCCCTGGAGGGCAACTGGGCACTGGAATAAGAGATTCACCACTTTAACACTTTAACACGTTTGCCCTTTATTTTCACTGCTATCCCACCACACACTGTTTGATTATCAGTTATACTCTGTTAACAATGCAAAACCTCTATTTTTGCTACAATCCACATGTTCCTGCAAGTGCAGCTGTTTTCCCTGGAATAACTTTTGATGTACTGTTTCCCCATTTGCTGACTAGTCTTTTAACAGGCTTTCTGTCTCTCCTTTTGAAAGATGTGTCCCAGTGCTGAAATATTCCATAAGCAGTTTAAATGTACTTTTTTAAAGTTTGCAGCCAAATTTGCATCTCTTGGGACAATTCTAACACCCATTTAAATTTGGTGGAGGGAGAAAGCGGGCACTTCCTTAAAAAAAAAAAATGGAAAAAATGTTTTCACTGGCATTTAGGATGATTGGAAACAGTCACCCAAATCTAGGGCATTTTCTGTTGGCCATTTCGTGTCAAAGCAACACAGCAGTATTAGCATTTGGCTTTGCTTTTAAAGATTATGGCATCTCTAATTCTAAGAGGGATCTAAAATTGAGTAAAAACAACAACAACAAAAATTGCCAGAAACAGTAAGCATGCTGGATTCTGAAGGAAAAATATCCTGTTTATTATAATATTAAATATATGCTTGTGTGAGCATACTGCTTTTTGAGGTCTTGCAGTGATCTGTCTAGGCCTAGAAGCATTTAGACTAAAACCCACCAGCCTTCCACGAAGCTTATGTGTCAAAATCTGTAGGTCTTGAGGATTTTAGGTACATGCTACTCCATTTTTCCATGTAAAAAGTCAGATTCCAAGCTGGCACTGACTTCAGTGCACTGCTGCCAACTCACAGGAGCTGAAAATCTGACCTATACTAGTCTTTAGGATTATTTGCAGTTATACTCCTCTGAAATACTGAACCCTTTATTTTCTGAATATGGGATCATTCTCTTTTTCCACTAGAGGACTCCCTCTCATTGTTTGAGAAGTACTTTTTATGTAGTTGGGAAAAAAAATGTCTAAATTGTTCCTTGGATTAGACATTTTGTCTGAAATAGTGATGATTTTTCTCTTATTGTTTTGGATATCCTTGAAAAAAACCCCACACAACTCTCTTTAGGCTGACAAGAAAATGGATTGTGTAGTACAAGAACTTTAGTTATACAGCAGGTTCATTTGAGAACAAAAGCAAACCAACAAAATTAACAGTATTGCTTCACCTTTCAGGATTTCACAACTAAGCATCCCAAAACTATGATAAGATCAATATGAAGACCACAAAATTTGCAAATATGTAAACACCAGAGTAAGAGGCTTTAAAATGAAAGTTGTGCTCTTAGTCACTACCATTCACAGTGGGATATATTGCATCTGTACAGTTATTTTTGTTTATTTGGATGATTCTGCATCTCCTTCGATGAAAATCATACAAGTTCATTGGCTGGTCTTTTCCAATCCAACTCTTTACTGTATCTTACTTCTCTAAAATCTGGTCTTCTATTATCTCCATTATATATTATAATAATCACTAATACATAAAATAATAATAATCAATAACCAAACAACTAATGTAACAAGGTAAAAACCTATAAAATAAAAATAATACGCCCCAGGGCAGCTGTTTGCCAAAACCTACCATCCTCAAGAGTGGTGGTGATGATTTCCTGAGAAGAAGGTCCTATCCCAGCCCTGTTACAAGCCTGGACCACCATGCCATACTGGGTGAATTTTTTCAGGTTATTCAGTGTATAAACCTCGCTGTCCCCCGTGGTGTCAATGCTGATGATGTTGAACTGGAAGTTTCCCCCTGCACTGTACTCCCGGTAACCGATCTGGTAGCCACGGATAATTCCATTTTGCAAGTGTTTCTTCGGAGCCTAAACAGGGAAATGAAAGGTTACACATTCAGTACACGCATCCAAAGTCAAGTTGTTCCCTTAAAGTTTCCGAAAAACACCCAAATTCCATTTTGCAAATGTTTCTTTGGAGCCTAAACAGAAAAATAGAAGGTTACACATTCAGTGCACGTATCCAAAGTCAAGTTGTTCCCCCTAAAATTTTTGAAAAATACCCAAATTTAGCATCTTTTTTCCTGCTGAATGCAAGTCTATTTCTAGGCAACAATTCAAAAATACTCCCTGCACACAAAGTAGTGACTTTTCACAATGACACATAAATTTCAGGTGTGGTTTGTTTGAATCTGTGCATTCCTGTGCCGAAAGAAAGACCCTTAAATGTTTCATGCACAGAAAAATCTGATAAGGAGATTTCTTGAGTGTGAATTTGGGATGTTTTGTTCTCTTATCGGTGAATCATTCAAAGTTGAGCTGATAAGGGTATATTTGCATTACAGGCCTACCACTTACTACTAATTGGGTTTTTGCCAGAAGCCCCCACCATTCCCTAAATCTTTAGTAAGGCATTTTTTGATCTGTGGAAGGCAGTCAGAGTTTATTCAGCAAGATACATCAGGAAACTTTTACACTGTGCTTTGAAATGTGCTGCTGTTCATTCAGTGTAGAAAGATGACCAGATGATGAGTGCTGAAGGCAATAATGATTTGGAAAGCAGGGATTTGCATCCTGAGTAGCTGCAATATCTGGCATTCAGGAATATGGACAGTACAAAGCGGTTGGCCATAATTACAGGCCTCATTTCTCCAAGTGCAAGATTCCCTGTACCTGGAAATCACTTGTGTACTCTGCAATATAAAACGGAATCTAGAGCAAAACAGGGATTGTCAGCTCAGGGGAAAAGCCACTTATTGACAGGTATACCAATTAAAATTCCATTTAAATACTATTGGACTAATTTCAGTATGTGATAATGTTCCTGTCTGATTTTCTACGTGTACAGGGTATAATCAGTATAAGATTTTAAGGCACAGTTCATAATCCATGGGGAAAAAGCACACAACTCCATCAAGTATAATTCCAGGGACTGTGCCTTCAGTCAATGACTTTCAGGTCTCTTTGCTAAATGTTTGTCAGTGTGGAGGCACCAGTTTGATCATTCCAGGACACCACTTCTATCCATCAGTGTTGGATTCCATCACAATCTGGCAAATCCCCAACAGTCTACATGGAGATTTCTTGTCTCAAACACCATCAGAGTTCCACACCTCAAGAGCCCAAGTCCAAAGGCTGCAAGTGGAACATTCCCACAAGTTGCCACGGGGTGGCTTCTGAACAAAAGTTGTTGCCACAAACGTACTTTTGCAAACTGAAATCAAAACCAATGTACCTAAAACTCATCACCACATAATGATAAAAATCATATATTTACTATGCACTGAAATGGTCTCAGAGAAGGACTGAAGCCAGAGTAGCCTCTTCACTGGGAATTCTGCAATTATACTTTCTCATTTTGAATTGGAACAAAATGGCACACTCTGCATTTTTCAGAAACATCTTTACAACTGTTTTAGGTCAAGGGATTTTTTTTTCTTTAAATAAAACAATAGCATCTCTTTTTTTTTTTTCCCACTTTTGAAACGTTATATGATATAAAACAAACTCCAAGTCACTTCAGGACAAAGCATTAAAATGTTCTGCTTCGCAAAAATTTAAATGTTCCTTGTTAATATGATCTGAATGCTTCACTTGGAGTTGCCTTTTTGCACACATAACTCATATTTGATAAATATGCTTTCTTGGGCATAGACACATTTTTGGTAGAAAATTGAGTGAAGCAATGTTTGTCCATTTTTGTTCTTGAGGAAAAATATTGTTAACCTTGTCAACAGTCATAGAACATTATGAAAAAGTGTCTTTCCGTGACCTTACTGTTTGTCTCACAAAATCCAGTATTTATAAAACAAGGTATCAATGACTTCTCTAAAGTATAACATTTTATAGTTGTGTGTGTGTGTGTATATATTCATGAAGAGGAGAAGGAATATTTCCCATGCCTAAATTTAATGGGTTTATTTACCTAATATAAACTACTACAAGAAAAAATATTATTTTCATGCTAAATGAGAATTCCTGTTTAATTTACACTATCTCTGCAACATTTTAAACTACTGAAAAGTGCTGAGTATTACTCAAAAACTCAATCTGAAACCCAATATCCTATGTGGACACACAGAAATGGGATTAAATAGATCACAGGCCTAAACAACTTTGCTTAACTAGGATTTTCTAAAAGTGGAGGCACTTTAAATGAAGATTTACAACTGAAGCAAGCTGCAGAAATGGAATTTAATACAAGATGAAAGATAATCAATGTGTTATTTTTGCTGTTATTGACACTGTATTTCAACGAGGTTTGCCAGCTTTAAATACAACCTTGGTTCTCACCACAACCCCTTTTGTATAATTTCATTTTAGGTTTTCATGGCTAAAGCTCCACATGCCTCCAAAATAAAAATGACCAGGTTATCACTGAGGGGTTTTCTTCCTGTTTTACCTTCAGGACTTGATGGTCTCGGAGGTCTTTTCCAACCTAGTTGATTCTATAAATATAGTGTTGATCTCATGGGGTATTTCTTTATTCTTAATTACATTGTACTGCACACTGCAATGAGTGCCTTCTGCACAGCACCATAGGGACCTACCCAAAAGTTAGGATTCACCATGGGACCAGACTACAGTATGTCTGGGGACCCTCTTAAAGTAGTTTTTTGAGTAATGGACTAAAACTGCTCTGGCCAGAAGAAAACTGCAATATATCAGGGGAAGTAAATGGCTCACTCCTCATTTGGGACTTCTTAATTGAAGGCCCTTTTTAGCCAGCTTACAAATCATCATTCAAGGAATCACTCTTCTAGTAAAGGCAGGAGTACACAAGCTCTAACTCTGTGACTTCACCTTTGGCTGCAAAGGAGCTTTGAGGTCAAGAAAACAATTTCAACCATGTCCACAGCCCAGAGAACCTTGGCAGCCATCAGCTGAGCAGGTAAAGCAAGGGCTGCAAACCAAGGCTGTCCAACCTTTAACAGGCAAATCCCCAGATTTTCTACTGCTTGGAAAACACAGCACCTCATGGGGCCATAGGGTGCCTCTGCCTAGAGCCAGGAGCACATTCCCAGCCCTGGGATGAAGGACACTGCTACAGTGGCTCTGGTGCTGCTTGACCATGTCAGATACTGCTGGTCAATAAATCAAGAGATTTAACAGATTTAACAGATGCTGGGTCTACAGGAATAATATCTTGGAGGTTCACAGGAGCCTGGAGGATGCGTGTTGCAGTCTGGCAGCACAATCCACAGCAAGCTCCAGCATCTGCACCATCACTGGCACCAGGTTCATGTGGTGGTGCACAGTTCTGGGAGCATGGACCCACCTTTCCTGATCTGGATATTTGCTGCAGGGGTACAAGCAGGCATTTTCAAGGTCACAGGTAGCTCACACCAATTGTGAAAATCCATCTCTCCCTTCAGCTCACGAGACTTGCCAGGGTAATGGAGTAAATATTCAATACACAGCTTGTTTCTGTGATTGTCTTGTTATATTAGATACTGATCATTACTTGCCAAGAACTCACAAATTAAATTCCAAACATGATCTTGAGAGCACATCTCCAGCTGCTCATTTGATATGCATCAATATCAGTCAATAACCAGAGATCAGGACAATAAGTTGTACTTGAAATGTCCTGGAAGTACAAACTGAACTATATTTTAGACAGTGTTATTGAAATGTAGGTGTGGGAATTTGGTTTGTCCTGTAGCTGCCTGTTCACACCTGCATCTATAAAATTTAATGGCAAACCTTCAGAATCACAAATAACAGCTATAAACTCCAGCAGTGAACCGATGGTGCCTGTCTTCTCTTGCTGCTTTTCAAAATATCCCCCAAAATGAGCTTTATGAAAGGCAAGCCAAACCTTTCAATGTGCCTACCCATAAATCCATAAAAACTGGTTCATGCATAGAAGCTTGGAGGTTTAGTTACCTAGATCAGATATCAGTCATAATTCTTAAATGATTTTAAAAAAATAATTAAGAATTTATTTCAGCTGCTGAGAACCACTGTACACTCTTGCTTGGCTTCAACAGCCACTTCCTTTGCTGTGTGTTGGATTTAAATCCATGCTTGATGTATGATTTTTGGAAGTACATTGTTGTGCTTCACTTCAAGCACCAGGTAAGCCTGTGACTATTGAACACACACCTTTCTGTTTTAGGAAACCATTTGATGAAAAGCAACACTCACATAAATTTAAAATGGGGACAAGCCCCAAGAATCAGCATTGCATTTGTAACCTGCGCAGAAGAGTTCCTGCCTTTTCAGAAACCCCTTAAAACTACAATATAGACAATATTATACAATAAATAACCAGCCACCCATAGTTATTTGTATGGTTAAAGAGAAGCAGCTCATTACTACTATTCTGTCTTCCTGCATGGTCCATATAATGGGACAAAAGATACATCATCCACATTTGCTGCAGTAATTAACATCACTACAGAAATTAATAACTATCGTGCCACCATCCCACTCCAGCACTTAATAATATATATTTCAGAATTGCAAATATGTGAGATTATCAATACAATTTGGAAACTGTCATTTATATTGAGGTTACACTGCTGTAATTAGAAAGCTTTATTCTATCCACTGTATATATATAAGACATATACATAGTGATTTATATAAGCAGTATATATACCACAAGCCCATTTAAAACATGGTTTTAAAAACCAAGTACCTTTGGTATTACACCAAACCCAAACATGGTTTTAAATATCAAGTACCTCTGGTATCACACCAACCCCTTTAAAATATTCTACCATTGTCAAAACATTGGGAAAAATATAGAAAAACTGAGTCACATGACATTTTTAAATAATTTTCTTTTGTTCATTAATTCCCATGGACTGTATTGAGACACTACACTGCTCTCTCTCTTTGTAGTAAGGATCTATCCCAAAGTCCAATGCAATGGGAAAAAAAGTCCTGTTGGTTCCAATGGTTCAGGGAAATTTTGCCCAAAACCACAGTGAAATTCTGTGAGTGCTCATTTTCCAAGCACGTGGCCTTATCTGTGAAATGAGCAGAAAGCAGGAAATGTTTTTGTCTTCAATACAGTCAAATGGCTGCTGCTCCTGTTCTGGAGGTAGAAAAAACTTAAGGTTCTTTCTTTGCATGATCCATAACTCAGTGGCCAATCAGATTCAGAGAAGGGTTTGGGTTGAAAGGGACATTAAACATCATCCAGTTCCAACCCCCTGCCATGGGCAGGGACACTTTCCACTAGACCAGGTTGCTCCAAGCCCCATCCAACCTGGCCTTGGACACTTCCAGGGACGGGGAAGCCACAGTTTCTCTGGGCAACCTGTGCCAGGGCCTCACCACTCTCATAGCCAAGAATTTCTTCCCAATATCTAATCTAAACCTACTCTCTTATCAGTTTAAAAACATTCCCCCTTGTCCTGTCCCTCCAGGCCCTTGCAAATAGTCTCTCTCC
Organism: Pipra filicauda; assembly: GCF_003945595.2. Classification (NCBI taxonomy): domain Eukaryota; kingdom Metazoa; phylum Chordata; class Aves; order Passeriformes; family Pipridae; genus Pipra; species Pipra filicauda. The sequence continues at coordinate 207,912 of NW_024104829.1, forward strand.
ATCTTTACTCGAGCTCCTTCAGGCCCTTGAAGGCCACAATCAGGTCACCCCAAAGCTTCTCTTCTCCAGGCTGAACAATCCCAGCTCTCCCAGCCTTTCCTCCCAGCAGAGCTGCTCCAGCCCTGGGATCCTCTTGGTGCCTGCTCTGGACTCTCTCTCAGCAGCTCCATGTCCTTGCTGGGCTGTTCCCCAGGGCTGGAGCAGCTCTGCAGGTGGGATCTCACCTGAGGGGGCAGAATCCTCTCCCTCAATCAGCCCACGCTGCTTTTGTTGGCAAAGGTATCTGCAACGACTCTCCCAAATAAAATAACTGAGGCACAGTTGTTATAATACTCCCCTCGATGGGACCTCTTTGAATCCACCCAAATCCTGTCAGATCCCACATTCCTGGATGTGTGAGCATTTACCTTCCAGGTGACTCGGATGCTTTGTGACGATATAGGCTCCAGTTGGACATCCTGAGGGGGACCATCAGGAGCTGGGAAGACAGAAGAGAGATGCATCAAAACTGGCCCCTGCAGCCCCCAGAATCCAGCACTTCACATGTCATGTCACCGTCTTAACACTCAGTGTCAGAGAGATTTGGACTGAGCCAATGCCACATGGAAACTTCATCCAACAAAAGCAGGGCCTGGTATCTTCCACATTCAGGTGTCACCCTGGACAACAGGGAAACACAGCACATGCTGAAACACAGCAAGCTGCTAAATAAAATAGGAGTGAGTAATAGTGGCTTTTCTTTTTTAGAGATACTCTCACGGTGCTGTTTCTGCACTGTAAATGGTGGAGACTTATTTTCAGCAGTCAGAAGCCTGTGGGTGATAAAAAAGCAGCAGAACCCATGTAAAGCAGGTGAGACAGGAGCTCCTAATCCAGCCTTCACCATGTTGCAAACTTTCCAGTGGGATCCTAGAGAATGAGCACACTCAGTCTAATATCAAATATTTTATACACAAACCCCTGCACACTTTACCCCCTCCTCAGGGTAAGTATTCCAGCCAGGAAGTCGGACAGAAAATAACTGAGAAATGGGAAAAAAACCCCTGAGTCAGGAGAAGTTTTGTTTGCTCTCAGCACTTTGCCAGAAGTGTGCACAACGCTTTAGAGGTGAGTGAAAAAAGGAGGCCCTCAGTCTGGGGGGAACCTACTTGTCATCTGGGCAGCTACAAAGCAGATCAGGAATCAGCTGGGATTGAACAGGGAGATGTGAAGTAAATTGCTTGCTCAGCGAGGTAAATCATTGGAAAAGGGAGATCTGAGGAAAGGGATGGAGTCAGCTCGAGCTGCTGCGGAGGGTTCCCTTGATGCAGAATATGGCCTCAGTAAAAGGTATTAAATTAACTTTTAATAGCATGACAAAGGAAGTAAAGCAATAAAAAGGGTGAGATGGGGCTGTTAGAGGTGGAGCAGCAGTAAATGACAGCTGTGCTGAAAGGAACCAGAACATTTGGCTTTAACTGATGAAAGCAGAGAGGCAAAGAATACAGCCTATAATATGTTTAATTTATTAAATATGCCCTATTCTCTGCCATTCCTGACTGTCCTTCATATGGGAAATTTCCAAAGCTTGAAAGAACTTTATTTCCATTCCTCTTGCATTAATATAAAGGAAGGAGAAGAGCAAAAAGTCCACTGGTAAAAATGAGACCTCTGTGAATTTTTTGAAGCCTGACCTTGATTCTGTCCCCCTGTTGACAAAAGTGAATGCCATTTCTCCAGGGTACATTATAATGCAGTGGAATTTGAGCAAAGCATTTGATCCTGAAAATGGGGTATAAAATGTGCCCCCTAAAATCTTGATTTTGCCTTGAAAGACCCCAAAAATTTTAACAGACCTGAACAGTTAACTGCTCCCAGCATTCCATGGTGAAATATTTAATAGGAAGTCATTTGTTTTACATACTTAATGTCACACAGAGTTTGTGGCAAGGACATAAAGAAAACCCAGATATCCCAGTTTCCTCTATTGATTTTTATATTAGGCAATGTCCATAGTGCTTCTTTTTCTCTGACAAGTGTTAGTGCAAGTGTGTATTTGCATCTATTTTCCAACATGTGAGCTAATTTGGGCTGTATGGAAGAAAAGACGTGTTCTGCAAGCTTTGATACCATGCCATTCTTAAATATCTTTTTTCCACAGAGACCATTTATAGTTTTCTTTCTAATCAGGTCATTGCAATATGTGACATGCAATCTGGGCCCTTTACCAACAGCATGGTTGGAATTGTTTAGTTTTTATATTGTCTTTCTTGGACCTCTATTTTGTTCCCTTCTCATTACTTTGTCTCTCATTCTCTGCTCCCAGGCTGTTCTCAATTTCCTGCTGTAAAGGCAGAGAAGAGAAGTCAACAGTGATCAAAAAATGATGTTCTCACACGTTGCACATCACCTGAAATAAAAACCCAGGAGGCAAACATCACATACCCTGCCTAAGCCTGACCTCCTCTCTCCCAACTCTTCCCTAGGTAGATCAGTGACTTTTGAATACAGTTCCACACTGCTGGTCTTTTCCTCCCAACAGAGGCTCCTTAAAAGACAGCAACAAAAGGATCATTTATTCTGAAACTTGGTTACAAAGAACTGAGCAAAATGTGATGTTAAGGTTCCACCCTGTTCAAGGGGAAGCTGTTTTTTTTTTTATTTCAAGGCCAACTGCTGATCCTGACAACTTAATTATCAGTGAGGAAAAACTTGGCAAGTAAAAAATATTATAAGCATGGGTGAATGAGCATGAGAGAGTAGATCCAAGACCCACCCCTGCACTTTGATGTATATGCACAAGGGAGGATGGGCACTTTGGGGCTACAGATGATGCTGGCTGGGAGAAGGATAGTCTGTTTTCTCCAGTGATTTCCCTATTTTCCTTGAACAAAGGAAGAGGAAAAACCCTGATCAAATGATAAATATTCTGCAAACAAACTCTTCACCATGAGTAAAGCTGCTCACTGAAGGGTTTCCTTCCACTAGGGTGAAAAAAGAAATGAAGCTCACGTCTCCAGCTTTACACTGAGCCCTTGTGTCCTGTTCTTACTCAGAAAGCCCCTCAGAACCAAAACCACGTTCTCCTGACAAAAGGTAGAGTTTCACTGCAGTAAATTCACCCACGGAGAAAAGGAGTGGGAATTACACAGCTGTATTCACGTGAGCTGAACTGAAAATCAGTCACCAAGTGTTCAAATCCAAGACCAACACGAATCTTCAACAAGCAGGAGAGTTTTCACCACCCCAGCTACTTGCACTACAATTGTCCTCTCTAAATCCCCAAAGAAGGAAGTATCTTTGGGGATTTATTTCCTGTTATCTTGGCATAAGATAACAGGAAAAATAAAATTGGCAAGACAAAAGTGATGCTTTCAAATATGAATGAGCAATTTCCCTGGTGACCAAGACTTTTCAGAGTAATTCCATCCGATTTCTAAGGATGTTGAAGCTACTTGGGTTACTTTCAGCACCTTTGTACACTGTACATAATTGCAGTGTGTGCCTGCTATTTATGGCCATGCAACATTTTCTTTTCTAATTGCTGAAACAGAGTAAAAATGCCCCCATAGTCCTCCTGGGACAGAACCCTGTAATGATGTAGAAGAGTAAAAGGTTAAAGGTAAAATAAACAGTTGGATTTGATGGTCTTGGAGGTCTTTTCCAACCTAATGATACATGGCAGCAAAGAACAGGGGGATGACAGTAACTAATGACAGCCAAATGACTCAAGTACAGAGATCAGAAGACTAAATGGTGGGTGGGTTGAGTGATGGAATATTCAGGAAGATTTGATTCACGTGGACCAACGTTCTGAAATGGGGGTAACTTAAATTAATTCCCTCTATTCACATCTGAGCATCCAAGGAAAGCCACAACACCCACAGGGGCGGGAACCACCACTAAAAATAGGATGTTGCTGCTTGAGCTGCCACACTGTAGACACAGGTGTGTTATTTCCAGAACCACAGGCTGAAAATCTGGAGCACAATGTCTCCTTTGACCACTAGATGCCACTGAACTGCTTTAATCACAGCCCTGCACGACGAAGTTGCAAAAGTCGCGACGGAACGACTCAGTGTTGCCTTCGGTGCAGCTGCAGCATGCATTGTAAAGATTCCTCACATCAAAGAGGGAGAATTCCCAGCACATTTTGGATGCCACAAAGCCAGGGCACACCTGCTTCATCCGTGGTGATGGTGAGCTCGTTGCTGGCCTCGCTCTTGCCGATGCGGTTCTTGGCGTACATGCGGATGTTGTAGGTGGAGGAAGGGTGCAGGTCGATGATGGTGGCCTGGTTCAGCTGAGGGGAAACGTCTTTGGTTCTCTGAACGGAATCCCAGGAGTCTGTTTAGCAAGAAATTCGTGAGAAATCAGTAAGAAATATTGGAAAAACACAAATAAATGATGTTAACGTGGCTGACACGAGCACGCAGTTAAAGCATCTCACAAAGCAGGGTTGCTGATTAGCCCAGAAAATGCCTCCTGGTGCTACAGGCAAATCCAGGGATCACCTTCCTAGACAGCACTCCTGACTGCTCCAAGTGGAGTGCTGTGACTCAGCTCTGGGGTCATCAGAAAATCCAAGGAAATAGCTACTCTTTGAGGAGGTGGTGAGAGGGGATTCCCTGGTTTTGTGAGTGTGTACATACTGCCTTTTTTACCTTTGCTACACTGGAATAACTGTGAAAAAGACCCTTCCAAAGCGATCCTCACTCAGGGAGAAAGTTGATTGTGCTCCAAAGAGGGGGGGTTAATAAACAGCAATGGGTGGTGACCTTTTTTGCTCTCTACAACTCCCTGACAAGAGGGGGGATCCAGGGGTGGGTCGGGCTCTGCTCCCAGAGAACAAGGGACATGGTGAGAGAAAATGGCCTCAAGCTGTGCCAGGGGAGGGTCAAATTGGACACGAGGAAGAATTTCTTCATTGAAAGGGTGGTCAGTCATTGGAAGAGGCTGCCCAGGGAGGTTTGGAGTCCCCATCCCTGGAGGTGTCCAAAGAAGGACTGGCCGTGGCACTCAGTGCTCTGGGCTGGGGGACAAGGTGGGGATGGGGCACAGGGTGCACTCGATGATCTTGGAGGTCTTTTCCAACCTTAGTGATTCCATGATTTTAATGGAGGGTCCTTAAACTAGCAGGGGTCAGTCAGAAGGTTTGATCCCAAACACCAGGAGCAAACAGTGATTACGAGCTTGGAGTACTTAGACACGGGGTTCATCACCCTCCAGGACTGGTGCCATTTCCCTGACTCATTTTAGGGTGCAAGAGAATGTAGAACCCTCTAAATTGTCTCTGTACACCTGCTAAAGGAGGAGCACATTGTTATTATTTGTGCTTACTATTCACCTGCCTGTTACGTTTTTAATAAATTATCCAGACATGTAACAGGAAAAAGGATGGAAATTGGCTAAACACAGCAACCCCTGTTTTCATCCCAGCACTGAATAGCTGAAAAAAACCCAGACAATGTATCAGTTTAAAGCATCTTGATGTCTTTTGTGTGTTGCCATCCTTCATTTCTTCCTTACTGCAGGCAATGTTCCCCCTTTAACCTCTGCAGCATCCTGTGGGGATGTCACTGCAGGCTCCTGGGAGTGTTTTACACTCTGGGTCACTGTAGGCAGGACTGCAGGAAGGTCAGCAGGTGAGAAAGACTAGTTTAAAAATAGAAAGCTCATCCCAGATACAAAATATTTGCACAAACCATGTAAATTCTTTCGCTAAAAAGATGTACAAGTTGTCACAATGACACGTCACCTGCACGCTGGCTGGTTAAAGGGCCTGTTTGCTCACCCATGTGGCTTCATTTAAACAGAAAACATTCAGGAATCAGACATTTAAGTGATAGCTAAAATAATTTGAATATATTTTACCTTGAGTTTGTCACAGATTTCTCTGTGGGATACTTTCAGAAGCTCTAAAGGAATTATCTGCAGGCAGCGCTTCTACAACTTGCTCTCAGTTTGCTCCAACTTTACAGAATTTCTTAAACTTCACAGAATTTTAACCAGCAGTTCCACTCCACTGAGTTAAATTTTATACAAGCACAGAAGCAAACTCCTGTCTTTAAAACTCCAAAAGGAAAGGAATTTAAAAAAAAAAAAAATTTTAAAAAAAAAAAAAAAGAACTCCTTGGTACGGAGATTGTGTTAAATTTCCCTTGAGGATGATGAGAATTTCTTTTAATGTGGTTTGTATATTATCAGATTGCTGTGGCTTTCACTTGGTTGTTTAAAATACTGACCCCTGATAGGCCTCTAGTACATAAATTAGCTACTGAAATCAAAGAAACAGATTTGAAAATTTCTGGTGATTCTTAGTAGATTTAATAATGACACACTATGGAGAAAGAGAGATGAAAACTCAGTCTCCTGTACTTCTAAACACAGGTTTCCAGTGTTTATTTATGGCTAATTCCTGGACTTCAGGAGCTTATTTTCATACATATAACCCCTTTTTGAAGGGTAAAATAAACAACAGCAATCCTTTTGAAACGAGCCAGTCCAGAGAGAAAAAGAATTCTCTCCAATTTTAAAAAATTTAAGTGTTAATAAGAAAAAAAGGGGAAAAAAAAAAGGTTAGTTTTTAAAAAATTATGTTAATGAGAAAAAAGAGGAAATTAAAAAATGTTAGTGTTAGGAAGAAAAAAAAGGGGGAAAAAGTTAATTTTGTTTTCTTCTGGCAAATCCTAAAAATATTTGTTCCTGTCCACGTGGTAAGTAAATGAGGTGTTAAGATTGACTATTTTGGCTATACTGGTTTTCATTCATGTTGCAGAGTACTTTAAAATCTAAGTGTGCAGAAAGACTAACAAAGCACAGAAAACAAGTAGCAATGCTATAAAAAAAAACCCCAAACAAAAATAAAACAAAAAAACCCAAACAAAAACATCCACAAAAAAACCCAAACAAAAACAAACAAGCAAGGAAAAAAACCCCCAAAACCAAAAACAAACAAGAAAAAAAGAAGAAATAACCAAAATAAAACAAAGCAAAAAAAGCCCCTCCAAACCAAAACAAACAAAAAACCACAAAGAAACAAACAAAAAAACCCACAAAAAACCCCCCAAAACCAAACCAAACCAAAAAACAAAAAAAAGGAAAAAAAAAAAAAGTAAAAACTAAAACAAAACAAAAAAAAAACCACCCAAAACCCCCAAAACCAAACCAAACAAAAAAACCCCAAACCCCCCAAAACCAAAACAAACAAAAACCCCACAAAAACCCCAAACAAACAAAAAAACCCAAACAAAAAACTCCCCAAAAAAACCAAACAAAAAAAAAAACCAAAAACCAAACCAACCAAACAAAAAAAAAAAAAAAAAAAACAAGAAAACAAACAAACAAAAAAACCCTAGAAACAAACAAACAAAAAACCCCTAAAAAAACCCCAACCCACCAACCACAACAAAAAAAAGAACAAAAAAAAAAAAAAGGAAGGAAGAAAGGAAAGAAGGAGTGAAGTTTTTAATTTATGTTTTATTCCATTCATAAAACGTTACGCCCAGGCTTTTCTTAGTGTAATACAAAACTTTCCAGAAGTTCTTACAGAACAATCTATAAAAAATGAAAACCACCAGCTTTCCGCCCGTCCCTAAAAGGGAGGACGGAGCTTTGGGCTCTTCCGGGCGGATTTGGGGAATTTTGGGAATGGGAATTTTGAGCCGGGGCTGCCACCCGGTGGCCACTGCCGGTACTGCAGCCCCGCGGGCCTCGGGCGGGTTTTGGGGGAACCCCCGGGGTCGGTTTTGGGAGGAACCCCCAGCTCTGCCAAGGGAATGCCCAGGTCACTCCGAGCATAAAAAAAAAGCGCAATTAAGCGGAGCTGATGCTCGGTTTGCGGCTGAGATTTCCCGACTGAAATAAAAAAAAACTAAAAAGGATGAGGAGAGAGGGGCACAAAGGACCCACACACCCGTTCCTGCGCTCAGACCTCTTCCTACGCCTCCCATGGAAAGGTCTGGTGGCTATACGGGACTGGTGTCCATGAAGGGCCAGGTTTCTGTACAGACAGGTGTTTTCTCTAAGTCCCAAAACATCCTGAACTCCTGATATCCACAGTGCTCCTGCACTGCAACTGGACCCTACAGGTGCCACTTACCCGTGTGACAGGCAACTCCCTGCTCCTTTTAGAGGGTACATAATGTGACTTTCTTTCAGTCTGATGGGGAAGATATCAGCAGTTCTGAGTCAACAGGATTTAACAATCCTAAATGTCTTTTCCAACCTAAATTCTAGGATGGGATACAGGAGGGCAGCACCATTTAGTGAAGCCCATGCATGCTTTGTGGTCACCTGCACATTCTCTGAAACTGAAAATTCTTCCTTTTTTTCCTTTTTGAGAAGCCTAGATGATGCATCCTGATGTAAACTCATTCCTGGGTCCTCAGGGTAGGGCAGCATAGGTGGAAAATTCCCACTAAACACAACTGTGCAGTTTCCAGATTTACTTTGGTGTTGGCAGGATGTTCCTCGAGTTTAACATATGGATTGTGAATGCATAACCTAAGTTTTCTTCCATCCCTTTAATAACTGGACACTGTGAGAAGTTTCCTTAATTCCTCCTCTTTGTTCTAAGTCCCCCCTCCTCCCAACTACCCTTTGCAAGTTCTTTAGGTGTTTCATCTTCTTGATGATTTAACTAATGACAAAAATCATGTGCAAGAATCCAAAAACCTGATCCTGTTTCTCCAAACATTCAGCCTCAGATTCTAAAACATGACATTTCAGTTGTTTGCAGTGAGAAGAAGATAATCTGCTCTTTTTAGGACACGACCTCCAGGATTTGCCTTCATATATAGGTAAAGAAATATTTTCTTCAACACCAATTCTGCCACCCACTTCTTTTCCTTTCTTTATTTTTTTTCACCTTTATCAGCATGTTATGTCTTGATATTTCCAACCTGATGATGCTTCATTTGCTGTCTTGCTACTGATTTATCACCCCACATTAGAGAGACATCATTTTGCAGTGCAAGTTCCTGGTGATTACCACCTAATCTTTGCCTGCATTCTGCATTTTCACTTGAAAACATGGAAATAAATGTAAGAAAGGTGTTTTAGAGCTCTGGAGTCCCTTCCCACCACCTCTTCAACCAAAGGAAAGCAGCTCAGTTTTCCAAAATGGGATTATGCTGAGTTACATGAGTGATTTTTTTAGGGTGAGAAAGGAGCCTATCAGGCAGGAATGGCTTTCAAATACTTTTCTGGAGCAGGTGGGTGGTTGGAAAGAAAGGAAAATAATCAAAAAGAAAACAAAGCCCAGCAACTTTTAGGTATAAATGTCCCTTGAAGGCATCCTTGCCTAGTCTACAAGTCCAAAGCTGCAATTCCTGACCACAGCCTCAGTGGAGAATTGTCTCTTCTAATCTTTCAGGTGCCTTTCTCACCTGAATGTTATCAATGCCATTTACAAAGCCAGTGCAAAAATGGTGACTGGTGATTTAACACTCTGGAAAATATTTTATCTAGTAATGAAAACATCACAACATTTTTGCCATATAAAGCACAAAAAAAAAAAAATCCAGTGTAGATAAATGAAGAATATTAAGGATGGGTAGTAGAGTAATTAAAAAGAAATACATGTGAATTTTAGAATTTTATGGACGAATTCATTTTTATTTCTCAGAACTAAAGGCAGAAGTCTATAAATGTACTAGAGGCTGCTTTGATAAACAGAATATGTCACTGATAAGCACACATAGAGTATTCCTATTAATGGATTATGTTCCCTTACATTCGGTGCAACAAACTCCAACATGAAACAGTACAGTGTAATTTCTCAGTGTCTTTTTAATCCTACATGAAATATGACAATATTTTTCCACTGCAATTTCCTTTCTAGTCCCTTCTCAAATGATGACTCAGGGATGGTGTTTTAACAATGTGCTTAATTAGAGGTGTGATCTTCAGTCATGAACCCAGTTCAAACACACTTGGAGTGTTTTCAGATTTCAAGAGTCAATGAATATTTTGGGGGTTTAATATGTACAGGAATAGTTTTCTGACTTCAGTGTTCAGCAAACTACCACACAACTTTCTTTGTCTAAAAATTCTCATAACTACCCTTTTTCACAGCTAATCTTCCAGGGAAGATGCCACAGACTCACATAACAATAGAAAATAACTCCTAAAAATCAACCCTACAGGAGAAGACAATTTGTGAAGGCAGGTATTTTTTCCTACAGAGAAAAATGTAAAATTAAAAGAAATAAAGAGATAAAATCCAAGACCAGGGGCCAACAATCAGCCAGCAAAAAACCATCATATCAGCTGTCACCTAGACAGGCTTGTTTTACATCAAAATTTGTTTCCCTTTACATGCAGGTTTTCCTGGTAAAAGGGAAAAGCAGCAATTGCTGAACTTAATGTTGTTACCTAAAAAAAAAAAAAAAAAAATAAAAAAGGACAACAAATGAAGATAAATCTTCCCGGGGAAGATTAAATAAACCGTGATAAAAATTTCCATCAGGCAGTTCCAATTTATGAATTATCTGTTACGACGCAAACCGGGTGATGAATGACTTAGCAGCGGGAATTACTTCGGAGGGAGGTTGTTTCTTACCAGACTTGTTCTTGCACTCGATGTCGTAGCCGGTGATGGGGCTGTTCCCGTCGAATCCCATGGTCCACCTGAGGGCGATGCTGCGGGCTCTCACCTCTCGAATTTCTATCTCGGGAGGGTCGGGGGGTTCTGGGCAAACACACACGAATTGTGGTGAGAACAAAGCCCTTAACAAAGTCACGACAGCGAGCGTGGCACTGGCACAGCTCCTGGTAATTCTCAGGTCACTCATTATCGCCCTGATCCAGTTAATCACCTGCTGAAAGCACTCAGGAGAGGGAGGAGAAGTCACTTTTCAAATAGGAGTCAGTGATGTCATCTCGAATACGGTCTTCTCTTTAACCTTCTCACATGCAACGCAGAGCTGCATTTCCTTAGGAACACTCCCAGCTTGGACTTTCATGCTGGAAATGATGTTTTGCCTCAAACACCATGTTTTGCTTCTACAGATTTTACACCAAACGTGAGGGTAGAAATATGAACACTGAACTCCAAAATGCTAAATATGGTGGTGCTCAAACCTGATGCCTAAAAGCCAGGAAATAATTCTCTAAGACTCTTTTTGAGTATTAGAGGGGGAGTAAAATTTCTACCTCTTTGAGCGTGTTTCAAAGTCTTAATTTGATAAGGGAATGATTTGATAACAATATAAAATCACTCTTGCTGCCTCTAGAGTTAAGGTTTTAAATAAAAAATATTTAGATCCATTCCAGTGCCCCTCTAAATGGTGGTGGCAGTTGAAACGAGCAGTGGCATAACCGGGAACCTGCCCCCAAACTCCACCTGAATTTTTCAACAGGGCTGCCTCAGGCATTCGCTGGAACCTGCTGCTACTTGGAATCAAGAGGAGGGAGAAAGAAATTTGCAAGTCCGAGGAATGAGCGGTGTGGATGCTCAAAGGCACACAGCCACAGGAACAGGCACAGGAACAGTCCTGCCCGTGCTCTGCATCCCAAATATCGTCACCTCGGCCTCTCCAGGAGTGAAACCCTGCAGGAGGGGAACCCCAGCCCCAGGCAACATCAGTTCCTTGAGCTCACATCCTGCAAACTGCTCACCATTTATTTTGACTGATAAAACCTGAAATATTTTGCTCGGAGTTCCACAGTGGGTTTAACATTTCTCTAGAGATGAAGCGAGAACACTCTTGCTTTATTACAGACCTGGGTTTGCAGCACATTTGTTCTTTAAGAACAAATGCAACCCTCTCCCTCCTCTCCTCAAAAAAAACCCACAAAAAAACTCTCACATCCTACTGAAGACAGTTTTAAATATTTAGCAGATTGTCAGTGAGCGTATTTAAGAAAAATTCTTATTAATTTGTACAGACTTGAGCTCATCCTTTATTCTGATTTTATCTGTGGTGCTTGGAAATGAAAGACTGAACATCTTCATGTGGCTCCTCCTTTCTGTGACAACGAGGAATACATTTAATTAGGAATCAGAGCCCCCCTCCCCCAGCAGATTTCTGAGGATGGCACACACTGTCCTACAAAAGCTGTGTTTTTTTCCTTATGTTGTCCTCTTCCTACCTTGCACAGTGAGCTGAATTATCCCACGATCCTCCCCGTAGGAATTGATGGCGTGGCAGGAAAAGAAGCCAGAATCTTCACGCACGGTTGGCAAAATCTATTGGGTGGTTTGAAAAGAAGGGATTGATTGAACAGCAAAGCAGAGAAAAATAAAACCAACAGCTTTTCCCCGCGTGGCGCGAGAAAAACGGCACAAACTGTTTTACTTGACAGGACTGAAGAGATGCTGCACGTTACACACACGCAGGTGCACAGTAAAGCATCCAAAATACTGAGCCTTATCAAACCCAGCAACACCTGGGCTGAGGAAGCAGTTTATCAGCTCTACACGTGTAGGCAGGACTTGGAGCACCACCTCTTCCCGTAGCTTCTCCATAGGATTCCCTTTTTCCAGTTACTCGTGAGTTTGCCAGGTATTTAACTGTTGGCTGAAATTTTCCCTGCAAAATGGTGCCTCCTGCTGCCTCCAATTTTTTTTTTTTTTCCCAGCAATTTCTGAAAATAACTCAGGTGGCTGAAGTCTGTGTGGAGGAAACAGAGGTTCAAGCACTGGTGAACCCCGTACATTCAGCGCGGTGCCTCACAATAAAGTTTTGTGTGGTCTTTCTTCAATTTGTGGTTTGGAAATTTTTATATAATATTTATGTAAATGATCATAATGACATTTTTCTACAGGACCACTGCTTCATTCGACATACAATAGGGAAAGGACTTTTTTTTTTGAAGGAGCAGATGTTCAAAATACCATTTTCTTCTCGTTGTTCAGCGTGCTGCTCCACACTATTTACTGCACACAGTTCAAACTGTGCCCTGAAAACAGATATTAATTTTCTCACAGCATTTTCTGTGCATTCACCTAAGCAACACCCATTTCAGAAACATGAGTGCATTTATTCCTGACAACATGAAGAGTATTCCACCATTTCATACAGGGAATTAAGGAACCAGATATATGATGGTGTTTGTGGCTGCTTGACAAGTTGCCACATATTGGCTGAGCCATGGTAACTCCACGTGCTCTTTATCCCTCAGCAAAACCAAGGGAATATGAGCACAGCTCTCAGTCACCACTGGTCAAAATAAACGGATTAATTTCCCACTCTCTGTAAGGAAATTGGAGAGTTATCATCTGAGATGTGGTAACTTGTCAAGCCGTGTTAAGGTGCACGTGTGGCTGAGCTTTAAGATGGGGAACCAAAAATTTCCAGTGCCCAGTTTGACACATTTAGGGCCTTCTTCCCCCTCAGCCCCCACCACAGAGTCCTTAGAAATAAATAGCCTTTCATGTGTCCAGAACAGCTTCTACTGAATTAAGCAGCAGAATTCTCCAAACAGGTCTCAAAGCTTGCAAATAGAAATATTGCTGTGCACCCAGGGATTGTCTTATTAAAGTCAATAAGAAGAATGAGGGCAAAGAGGCCTAGGGGTCTATCCTATAATTAAATATTATTTGTAACACAAAAAATACTAATATGAACAAAGTCACACATAGAGTTTATTTTTCCTCATAGAAATCAATGACAAAGCCCCCTCACAGAGAGCAAATCTAGATTTTTACTGGATATTATCCAACACAGTTTTTGGCTGATAAACTGATCTTTTTTAAGAGTTACAGTAGAATTTAGACAATCACCAGAGAGTCAGAGAAATAGTTCCTTGAGCCTGACAAATACATTTTTTAAATGTGACTGAGAATGGATAATCAAGATTTTTGAGTGAAAATCTAAATGACTTTTTTAAAAAAAACCTTTTAGATTTCACAAAGGCACATGTAAAACACCACTTTGAATCCAACGACTAACCTGACTTTTTAAAGTGGTCTCACAAGCCCCACAGAGGGGAAGGGAGGAAGAAAAGACAGGATTTTTATCTCAAAACAGCTTAATGATTTGGGTGAGGGTAAAGCTGATACACAGCAGAACTGGGGGTCAGATATTCTCTGGGTGCTTATCAGCAGTGTTCCCAAACCTGAGCTGTGCTGGCTAAGGCATGAGCCACTCAGGTTGAGCCTGGATCATTCTCCTGCTGCCTCTGGAGTTTGGGAAGATGGAGGCTAATTTTTTTGGGAGAGGTGGGATGCAGAGGTTTCCTCTACCCCCTCTTGCTTCCATCACTCCAGGGCTGCACCACGGGCAGATCTGATGTTGGGAAGAGGTATCCAATCCAAACCAAGGCACACTCTGACACATCTGGATGAGCTGTGGGTCACTTTTTTTTTTTCCTTACCTGCAGAGTAGAGATCACTTCATCCCCAACTTCCTTGGTGGAGACAAGGTAACGGGACATCTCGGGGTTGATGATTCGATCTTCCTTCTCCCAGCGGACTATGATGGGTTTCTCTCCATGGGCTGTGCAGCTCATCTCCTTCTTCTGTCCTTGTGTTGCCAAGGTGGTGTTTGGGTAGGAGGTGATCATAGCTGGAACTGGAAACACACAAAGCAACAAAAAGAGGTTGTTCTTCAGTGAGCTGACAGGTCTGACAACACGGGGTTGGCCCTTCAGTCTGTGCCTCGTGCAGCCTGTCCATATTCAGCCAGATGGACATAAATGTAAGTATTTCATTCCCATGTAAAAAAAACTCTCTTAAGATTGAAGATGGGCCTCAAAGGGAGCTTAGCAGAGAGGAGCTGGAACTGGACAACGGGGCTGTAGAGAGAAGATGATGTGAATCCAAAGGAAACCTGGCTTGCTGCTCACAGGAAGACTTGTAACATAATTCAATATTCAATATTCCCAGCACATAAAGGTACTGTAATTAATAAGCATTCAGATATGGGGCGAATAAAGAACTGATAAAAATGTCTTATTCCTTCTGAGGAGCTATTGCTTTATTTGCTGACAGTTATGTTTTACAAGTGTGTATGGCAGTAATGATCCAACGAAATGAGGGCTCAATTAAACCAGGAGCTGTACAAAATTGAAAGAAAGGCTCTGCACCAAAGAGCTTACAGTCCATGCATGTGCTGAGTGCACAGCTAAACTGTACTGAAGACAAAGTATAATTAAACTGACAATAAACCAAGCTAGATTTCAGTTTCTGCTGTATTCAGAAGGTATTTGCAGAACAGTTTGGACATTTCTGTCAACTTCGTTAACCATTCTTTCAAAAAGGGCTTAAATTTTAATGTTGAAAAAAGTACTCTCTTGTTAGCAAGACTAGTCTTAAACCCCAAGTATTTTCACCTTTTGGGATTAAAATCTTCTGGAAATAGGAAGAAAACATGCTCAGAGTGTTTCACTGCAAACCCCTCGAAACACGGCGTGTTTGAAACAGGACAGTGTCTTTGGTGTCATGTGCTTTCTTTCCCACGTGGTTTGTCCACCAAGGAATAGCATCTGGGCTTCTGTGACTAGGAAGAATCAAAGCCCATAAACCTGCCTTTCAGTTCAGGCCCTTTCCCTTCTTGGGAGAGGCTGGAAAGCCCTGGGCAGCACACGGAATGAATCTTCTTCTGACTGAATCTGTCCTCTCCCTTAAAGCACAGCAAAGAATTCTTTCTCTGAGCTCCTGCAATAGCCACTCTCCCCTTGGTTTTATGCATGAACACTCACCTCTTCTCATCAGAACAACTCCCTCATTCCATCTGAACCTTGCTGGGTCCCTGTTTTAATCAGATGACATTGGCAGAGGACCTGATTTGAGGCCTTCCCGGTCTTGCCTCCTGCTTGGATTGCAGCTACTGCTGCACAGCAGAATAAAAATCCTTATTTAAATTAATTACTGTAATTGCAATTCTGTAATGCTAATGCTTGATGGCATGACCTTTTCACATGCCAGAGCTGCTAATGCTTGGATATGACAATATGTCAGGATGCAGCCCTTCCTGTTCAAAGGCTTCCTGAACCAAAACAAACGGATTTGAAGATTAACAGGGCCGTGGAGCTGTGGGTTTGAATTATGAATGGGATCTAATTACAGGAAGAACCCTTAAAAAAGGTCTTGTGTGAGTCATGAAGCTCCTCGGGCACCAAAATGCACTAGTGAAGGAGTACATTTTGTTTAACGGTTTGGGTATTAGGTACCCACTAGTTTTGTCCAAGAGAAGCATTTGATGAGAAGTAATTATGAATAATCAGAATAGAAAATGAGGATGAGTGTGATTCCATCTTCCAGAAAATGAAAATAGCTTCAGTTTCATCTGGTGTCTCAGTGTGTCAGTACCCACAAGGAGGTTGCTTTCAGAAAATCACTCTTTGTGTCCATTTGCTTGTTGCTTCCAAATCCAAAATATACTGGACCAGGGCCATGCAGCTGCAGGGCTGCAGGTAACTTCACTTCTCACAGAATCCCAGAATCACTGAGGTTGGAAAAGAGCTCCCAGATCATCAAGTCCACCCTGTGCCCAATGCCCACCTTGTCCCCCAGCCCAGAGCACTGAGTACCACGGCCAGGCCTTCCTGGGACACCTCCAGGGATGGGCACTCCAAACCTCCCTGGGCAGCCCCTGCCAAGGCCTGACAACCCTTCCCATGAAGAAATTCCTCCTGAATTTCTTCCTGAACTAGCCCCATATATCCTTTTCATGTCCTATGATGAGTGACAGTGCCAAACCAAACACCACGACTCTCTTTCTTGCTTTCTAAAAATCCACAGTCTAGCTTGTGAAGCTCAATTTTTTTTCCCCAACAAACTTTCTTAATAAGAGCAGCATAAAAACATGTAAAGAAAGATGACTTTATTCCTCAGATACAGCTTTATCCCTGCTTATCCTTCCCTTCTTCTCACATAATCTTCCACACGGATTCCTTATTGCCATAGCAATGCCTTACAGCTAATATTTCCCCTTCCTCCAAAGCTGATTTTTTACTCTTCACAATTTATCTCCAATGATTCTAAACCATAAGCTCTTCTTTTTATCTTCCTCTATGTCAAAAGATTTCTGGTAACAAAGCCACATTCCCAAGGATATTTTAGGCAACGTATTTCTTCATCCCCCAACTATCTTTAATCAAATTACTGATGCAAATAACTGAGATAAATGTGCTGGTGCTTTACTGACAAAATAATCTAGAAAACTGTAAATAAGCAAACTAAATCTGCACTATATATGCATGAGATATTCTCTCAGGATGTCTTAAAAAATAAGTGAAGCCATTTAGAAATATATGAAGATGATTCAGATGCCATATTAAGTGTGTGTATCCTTTATAGCTCTTCAACATTATATACAGACAAACTAAAATATGTATTTATATAAGGGAATTTTGGAAGGGAAGGACATGTTGCTGTGCCTGTTCAAGGAATCCACAGAGACTTGTTCCACAAATTGGGAGTAGCCCACAAATTGGGACAAATTAATCCAGTTCTGTTTCCTCTGGGTTATCCATGTCTTTCTCTTGAAGGATGCTATGTGGTGCTGGGCATAGTTAAAGATGTGTTGGTCAAAACTGGACAAAGGAGAAGCTATAATTTACAGATCATGGCAATTTCCATTTTCAAGGGATGCATGTCCCTGCCAGCAGCATTAATCCAGGAGTCTTCCCTGTTTAAAGCTGGGCTTCCTGTTGGAAAGGCAACCCACTGGTTTCCTCTTTCTTCATGGCAACCCAGTAAGAAGTAATTAAAAAGTATTTAATTATATTATTATTGATTAATTATATTATTATTTATTATATCAGCAAAACATTATTTAATATAGCATTAAATATTAGTGCTATATTACTGTATGGCAAAAATGTTATTGAAATTACTTATTAATATCAATTATGTTTCTTGTTAATATCGTATTTTCTTTATAGCATTAACTTCCTCCTTAAAAAACTAAGTGCAAAATTCAGTAGTCAGGGTTATTCTTAAGAATCATGGAACTTGCTCAGACAAAACAAGAACCTTTTGTCCCACTCTTGAAGAAAACCGAATCTGGACTTTTCCCAAGATTCAGTCAAAATTGCTTAATCTGACTCTCTTTTCTCTGCTACTGCTGAGTGTTTCTTCAGGAACTGAAGGCAAACAGAAGTGGAAACATTTAATTACCCTGAGGTAGACTGGTCACATTTTCCAGAATAAGGAGGCCATAGTAAGTTAGGTCAAGCCTGTGCTCAGAAACTTTGGAATCCTTTTAGAATAAATCTTCATGACTTACTAGGAAACCAAAATTCACGTTAATTTCAAAAATTGTTTGGGGAGTTGGGGGAAAAATATTTTTTTCTCTCAGATCATAGATGGAAATAGCCACATGGGGGAAAAAAAAACAAAGAGGCTCACTATATTTCAGTTTGTAATTAAACACTAAGTATCTTTGTAGCATTCGTAAATGACTCCGAGACTGGTTGAAGTTCTCAGCATGTTTAAGAACCATCACTGTCTGTAGCCTCTAAATGGTATTTTTCTGGCAACCTGGCTGTGGTGGAAAGAGGAACACAACACAGGCTGCACCACAGTCCACGGGGAGATGCCATAAGCCACTCTGGGACGTATTTTGAGCTGTACTGAAGGTTAGGTTGTTGTTCATGGCCAAACATCAGTGCAAATTCAAGTTGTTCTTGAGACAGAAGATGGAAAAATGCAGCAGGTGAACAAATCCAGTGATGTAATGATCTGGAGATAACTGAGCCCAGCGAGAATTTGGGTGTGCTCAGTAACAGACACGTCCTGGACTCTGTTAGTGATGTGACTCCCAATATATAAACATGTCCCACCATGTTTCCACCTCTTCTGGGTGCCCTATGAAGTGTCCAAGGCCAGGTTGGACGGGGCTTGGAGCAACCTGGGCTAGTGGAAGGTGTCCCTGCCCATGGCAGGGGGTTGGAACGAGATGAGCTTTAAGGTCCCTTCCAACCCAAACCATTCTGTGGTTCTGTGATTCCCCTGCTCTGAAGATCTCTGTGCTGGCAGAGTGTCCACCTCATAGTTTGGCTCTTTAACTGGAGCATGATTAAACTGGCCAAACATCAGTTTGGGGACAATCTGTCACCGTGGTAGAATTTATCTTGCAACCATCTATGCCAAGACTTCCCAATGGAAAGAAAGAGCCACACAAAGAGCTGCTCATCTAGTCAGATGAACTGTGCCCTCAAAAGCCTCTCCTTTACACTGATCATTCAGGAACCTGCATCTGGTTTTCTTGTACCTCTTCTAGAACAGAGGACAACAACCCTTTGATGCAATTCAAACCACCTTGGGTAAAAATAACGTCATGAATGAGGATGGCAGTTGTGGTAAGAGAAAACTGCATTAATCTTGAAATTATTATATATTGAAAAAATGAATTAAAATTCCAATCTAGCATTTAGGCCAAATTCAGGACGCCCTTCCATGCTGGTCAGTCACGTTGAGAATACTCTTCTCCTGTGAAAAATGTGATTTTTCTACCTCAGAAACAACTTCCCTCTTCCTCAATCCACTTTTGCTCAGGCAAAGGAAGCCCATGAGGATATATTACTCATGTTTAAGGGAGTCTAACTCTCACAGTTTATTAACTAATAGTTTATTTTTTGTTTATTCATTTTCAAATTTGGTAGACTTCCAGGAGTCAATGAGTGCGTAGCTAAAATTCATAATTTCAGTTTTCCCTTTCTGATAGGAGACATTTTTGGTTTACTTGAATAGCATCTTCCTGGAATTCAAATGGTGTTCTGAATCCAGAAGGGAATTTTAAACCAATAGAACTTCAACACTTTAATTTAAACACAGATTTTTTGGTAAAACTGTAACCTGTTCAGCAGGTGAAAATCATGCTGAGTCCTCATCCTCAAGAGATGCCCAAGACTAGGAAGCAAACTGCTTGTCTCAAAGGGTAAAAGAAATATGTTAACCCAAAAATAAGCATCCAATTTTTATGTATACAAGTTATTATACATTATTATAAAGGGCATATAATTATTGACAACAGTTTTCTACCAGTGTTCACAAATTTTGGAAATGAACATCAGATTTGTGACTTCACCATGTTCATTTGCTGCGAACCTCCTGAGAGACATGTTCTTTTAGGAGAAATATTTTAAAAATTCCATTTGAAATATTTAAATATTTCATAAAGGTAAATTTAGAGTACAATATTTTACTGTACTGCTTGGAATTAGGAAATAATTTGTTGGGTAAGCAATGCAAGTCTCAAATTGAGACAATAATGAGTGACTTGTGTCACTAACCAAACAGCATGAATTTTAAATGTAAAAAGCCAATGTTTTGAAATTAATAGCCATTGATGTTCCAGATTAAAATGAAAAAAAAAATTCAAGCATGTCAACCTGAGAAATTTGAGGAGAAAAGTAAAGATTTGATGAATTAATATGACAGATTGAATTATTTACTCAGCTTGAGTTTCAGGAGTCAAAGTAAATTCAGAAGATTTATTCATAAATATATTCCTCAAAATATTTTTAAATAAAACAAAAAAAAATCAAATTACCTCCTACCCCCAACCTGCCCTAAAAGGAGGGCTAGTAGCCTTTTATATGCTTCCATTAATAACTATTAGATGAATGGAATTCTGGACAATAGGCAAGAGTTTCATTAGCAGTTCAATTAACAAAATTAGACAGGAAAGTCTAAAAAACAGCACTGCTGTGTAAAAAGAGACTGTGAACAACAGAAACTGCATCTTTCTATTTCTATTTAGTGAAGAGTCCATGAGAATTATTATATATAATAGAGAGAAATTAAATCCAGACATGACCGGTCCATGTCCCAGCTTCATAAGTTGGCATTAAAAATCCCATATCAAAACAAGAGACTCAGTGGTCTGTAAAAACTGCATTATTAGGATATTAGGACACCCATACAAGGTGATCTTTGGAAAAAAACCAAATTCTAAACAGAAAGAAATCACTGAGTGGGCATGAATATGGATTCTGCACACCCTAAAATATCATCCCAGCTCTTCTCCTGATAGAAATGAAGTTACTTTGATTATAAGTATTATTCAAACATGTGTTTCCAGGCTCAAACAGGCCTTGTTTGATGCTGAGCTTTAATAAGAATGACAATGATGTCTTGAGCACTTGGCAGCTCTGCCAGGGCCTTCTGATCTGATTGAATGTGTCAGGGCAAAGGCTGTGAACATTTAGGGTTCATCTCGTATTCACTCAGAAGTGGTTTCAGGTCACATTAGAGGAAGAGCAGATGATTTATTTTGCATGACAACTATGAATTTTAACCAAAAGACACATTAATAAAATAAAAAGGGGGCTTTTTCTCTCAAATCACAAAGGCAATTCTTTCTTCTTCCCCAGGTTCTTTTCTGGCGTGAGTTCTGTGTTTGTACAGTGCAAGCTGATGTCTTCAAATGATACACAGGAGACCAGCAGCTGCTCATATTTCCTGGTCTTTCCTTTGCCTCTGACATGGTTCTGAAATGAATGTGACTTTCTTTTGCTTTGCCATGCAGCTTCAATTCCCATTTTGTCTGACTGCACTTCCTAATAGCCAGGAGGAAGGGAATGGGAAATGATAAGATGACAGATTTGTTCCTTGCAGTCAGTTATAGTAAAAGCCTGTGGAAATTTGTGACAAATTGTGGTGGCTCCCATGAGGCACTGGAAAATCAGCTCCATCAAAGCTTGGCTAATTGTCCAAACAAAAATAAGTGATCACAATAAAACATTACATTACCATGTATATAATTATGATTTATGAGACTTAGACAAAGACCATCTTCCTACACAAGCAATTAATGGACAGTATTAGTGCTACCATTGTTGTGAAGTGTGGATGCCTCAAAATTAGTATTAGAAACATATCTCCATGAAGTATAAATTTCTTGGGCCACTTTCTATTCCAAATCAATTATGATCTTTCATCCTCCTATATAAAAGCCAGGCTGGAAAGAGCAGGAATGTTAAATAGTTAAAATTAGCAATACATAATTTCAGATAACTTCTCCAATGCTTTGATCTTAAATTGAATTCAGTCTGCCATTGAGATGGCATCAAGTTTTAATGTTAAATGAGAGGGTTACTGGTAGCATAATTGTAAAGTACAGTGCTCTAATTTTTTGAGACTTACTAAATGCAAATCAGTTAAAAACAGACACTGTGGAACCACATGGGAGAGAACTCATTTTTTTTTTTGCAAGTTGACATGCTCTAAACTTTCCATTTGTGTCTTTTCATTAAAGATACCTGAACAGTTTACAAGTTTAAATAAGAAAAAAAAAAAGGACAGAAAGTCATTGGAAAACACAAGCTTTAATCAGGAGCTATTTTATGACCCAGCAGTTCCCATAAGTCTTTTAGATTTTGGAGGCTGTGAAGTGACATGTGTAAATGTCCCTCCCAGGGGAAGAGAGGCAAGCACTAATTGGGGTATTGACAGGTTTAAATGAAGCAGAAACACCCTAAGAAACTCTGGCTACAACAGAAATGAGTATTGGTGAGCAGAGCATGCCGGGACATTAATGGTTTTCATTCACTGCTCACTCATGCAAGTAACTCTACTTTTAAGCACGGTGACCTGGGTCTATAACAGCTCAGTTCTGAGCTAAAAAGCCATGAAATACTATCTGCTGATGTATAAGAAAGAGAGCTCTGGTAGGGCTGGTCTCCTCTAGCCACTCAGAGCAAATTATATTTTTATTGCCTAGATAGATGCAGATAAACCAATATCATCTGTGATGACAGAAAGAGAACTCAAATATGTTAAAGTCAGCAAGATACTGCTCTCTGTATTTAGCAGCCATTCTCTATATGAGTACATTAAACACAGGAAACATAAATATATATATTTTCTGCACATTAACACCAACAGAAAGGTGCTATTGCATTGGATGGATATACAAAAGCATTCACTTGTGCACAGAAGTCAAGCATGTTCATAGAACCAATCAGTGGTTCATCACAACCTGTCTTCAGGTGGCTAAAAATTAGCCATCCAAGCTTCTGTCATGGTCCTTGAGGGGAAACAAGACCTTCCAGAGGGCCATTCACCTTGTCTTAAAGATGACAAACACCTTCTTATTGATGATAAAAGCACCTCAGGGTGAACTGCTCAGACTTTTGCAACCAACCTTTAGAAGTCCAGCCTAAAGTCATGGAAATCAAGTGCTAAAGGCCTAATATTAAACTCTACATTCCCTTAACTAAGGAGATTCAGGATGTTATTTAATGCTACAGTCTCAGGATGTTAATAAATCCACAGTCTCAGGAAAGACAGGAAAGGAGATTCAACTAGAGGGAATAAGATCCTAATAAAAAGCTCTGAATGCTTTTATTTTAATGGACATCAATCTGATTTCTCCAGGAAAAGTTCTAATTCTGCCTCTTGCCACAGAGACCATCTGGGGATGGTTTGGGAATGGTCTGACCATCCATGAGGCATTACCTCAACCAAAAACTTGATTCCAAATCCATTTTACCTTTTATTTTCTGCTATAAGATCTATTTTCTGCTTTTACTGCTCATCATGCCAGGAGCTTCTAGAGGGAAAGGAGATCTCAAGTTGGTCAATAAAAGGAGAAAAATTCCAAATGATTGGGGAATGCTCTGAAATGCTCAGTCTCAGAAAAGCTGATGGGTAACTTGTGTACTAAACAATTTCTTACTACAGGTCTTATGGAATGAGGGAATTACCAGCAAAGAGAAACAAAGTGGGCTTAGAGAAGCACAATATTTATAAAGTAAAGATATTCAGTATAATACTTCCCTGAGTTACTTTTTCCCCATAAATAAGAAGCAGATCTTACAGCAGAAAATCAGAAAGGAAATTTCTCACTTACTTTCATTATATTTAAAATGAGGAGCTGCCCCTTTGGGAATTTGTTGTGACTTTTATATTCATTGTTATCATGCCTTTGCAGTGTTTTATCAAATTCAAGGCCAAGCCTTTGTACTGAGTATTTTGGGAGTGTTACACTGAACAATTAATACACTTCCAGGCAAAAGCTGTGGCTGACAATTTGGCTCCAGCACCCAAATGTCTAAGGCCAGAGGAAGTGGATGGACCCTAATTTGAACCCAAATTATAGTTTTTTTGGGTTATTCAGAGCTGCCAGTGTGCTTATCCACCTGTGAGTCAGAGAACAGCTGAAAAGAAGTTTTAAAGCCAAATTTCACACTGCTGTTCCTAATGCTGAGAGGACCTTGCTCCATAGCTGGGGACCTACAGGTTTGTCACCTATATAATTTAGGTCAAGGGTGGGGTGTGTGTGTGTTTGCACCTGACTTTGTGCATAGACATGTGTGGGAGTAAGAAAGGAAAAAAAAAAAAAGTAGATGTTTTCCACAGAGCAAACAAGGAGAAATATTTCACTACCTGGAAAAGAGGACAAAGCAACGTTCACTGCCTTCTTCCCTCGACCTTCAGCTGTCCTGTATATTCCTCTTTTCAATATGCTCTTAAAGAAAAAAAAAAATGTTTCTGTTTCTCCAGAGACTGTTTTTACCCCTTGGCCAAGGAAAGGCATCATAAATACTTGTGTTTCAGGCAGGAGTAAATTACAGCCATCCATCTCCTGCACAGAGCCCGTGGCACAGGGCTGTGGGTCACTTCCCCCCACGGTACCTTCCCACAGCACGAAGGAGTTCAAAGGACTTGCTTTATTTTTTATTTTATTTTTTTTTTTGCCTTTAAATTGTGCTTCAAGGGAATAGAAACTTCCATTACCTCTTCCACACCCAAAAGCAGAGGCCAAAATGGCACTGCTGATAATGTAACCAGCAGCAAAGCAAGAAGAAAGTCATTGCTTCTAAGCATGGCTTGACATATTGCATGTGATGGATGCTGAATATGATAAATGAAGCAGCCAGTTACAGGGGCACTACAAAAACACTGCTTTGATTTTTTTTAAAATCAGATTGTCAAATGTTTCTTTCTTAATCAGATCCTTGAAATGCACAAACGCAAAAACTGTGCTTAGATCTAAACTTGCCGCCTAAATTATTAAATTATCTTTCGTACAAAGAATTTGGCCTTAGGAAATCCAGGATGTTTAAGTGCTGATTTGGTCATTCTGGGTTTTGGGGCTTTTTTGTGTGTTTTGGTGGGTTTTTTTTTTGTTTTTGTTTTTGTTTTTATTTTTTAAAAAATTACATTCCATTATAAAAAGAATAATCACTTACAAATGAACAGTGTGGGTTTGTGCACTATATAACAACCTCATTAGTCACATACACAGGGAGAACTTATGCTCAACTTTTATTGCTTTTTCTGTGATGCATTTTAGAGTTTCTTGTTAGTTGGTAGGAAGCTTTTCAGAACCACTCCTGTTGAGACTTCAGACTGTAAGAATGGCCAAGAAAGGCTTTTAATTTAATTTCTCTAAAGCATATCTAATGATTATTCCTTGGGATGCAAGAAATACACAGAAAGAAAAGGTTTTTTGACCCCTGGTTGTAGGGTTTTCATGTTCCCAGCTGGGAAGGCAGGATGCCCTACATTTCCTTGGCTCCAAAACAGGTAATCTGAAAATGGTGACAGCTCTGGCTGAAATTGGGATCTCAGGATTTCCCAGCCCTCTGTGATGAAGCTGAGGACCCTGAGTGTGCCTGTGGTTTGACACTACGGGTGAGATCAAGCTCTGGGCTCCACAGCTCCCTGTACAGCTTTTATTGTCCACAGTCAGCCATGGCTGGTGTGGTCCCCCAGACCCAGGTTCATGGGCAATAATCTGTGTGTGAAACCTACTGGTGGGGAGACAATGGATGGAACTTTCCAAACATTTCTAAGCAATTCTTTTCAACTGTCTAAATAAGTCTGTGTAAATATTCTGTGTATTCTACCTCTCTGTCCACAAAAACATTGGAAATTATACCGAAATTAAATTATAATTTTCAAATATATATATAATATATATATAAATATATATATAATATATATATAATTTTCAAACCATCACTTACAGTTATGATTTCCCTAAATACAGGCTGGGTGGAGAATGGGTTGAGAGCAGCCCTGAGGAGAAAGCCTTGGGAGTATTGTTTCATGAGAAGCTCAACATAACCCATCAGTGTCCACTTGTAGCCCAGACAACACCTGTGTCCCGGGCTGCATCCAAAGCATCATGGGCAGCAGGGCAGGGGGGGATTCTGCCCCTCTGCCCACTCAGGTGAGATCCCACCTGCAGAGCTGCTCCAGCCCTGGGGAACAGCACAGCAAAGACATGGAGCTGCTGGAGAGAGTCCAGAGGAGGCACCAAGAGTATGTGAGAGATGGAGCAGCTCTGCTGGGAGGAAAGGCTGGGAGAGCTGGGATTGTTCAGCCTGGAGAAGAGAAGCTCTGGAGAGACCTTACAGCACCTGCCAGTAAATAAAGGAGGCTACAAGAAGGCTGGAGAAGGACTTTTTACAAGGGCATGTAGTGTTAGAACATGAGGCAATGGTTTTAGTCTAAGAGAGGGTAAGGTTAGATTAGGTATAAGAAATTCTTGGCTGTGAGGGTGGGGAGGCCCTGGCACAGGTTGCCCAGAGAAGCTGTGGCTGCCCCTGGATCCCTGGAAGTGTCCAAGGTCAGGTTGGATTGGGCTTGGAGCAACATGGGCCAGTGGAAGGTGTCCCTGCCCATGGCAGGGGGTTGGAAGGGGATGATCTTTAAGGTCACTTCCAACCCAAACCATTCCATGATTCTTGACATGGAACTTTTCTGTTTATTCATAAACAAACGCCAAGACCCATCAGCTGCTGTGCAACTTCTCTTCTTAATCTGTCTCTGTTATAAAACTGGATTCAGAACACCAGACATTTTTCAGACACTAATGCTACTTCATTCTCCACAAATCCAGACAGATTTCAAATACTAAGAGGCACAAGGCACTGCTTTCCATTACCAGCTTCACAGGCTCTTCAGTTCCTTGCCTGACCTGACTAATTCGATACGTGACCAAGGACTTAAACAATTAGATATTCTTTTCTTTTTCAAACTGAAGAAACCATCCATTATGCAATAGTTAGAAGTTACTTATCTTATAAACGTTAACAAAGAAGCACAGAAATGATAGTTTGTTTTAAAACTCAGTACAGAGCTTTCAACAATGAGATTTCCTAGTTACAGTTGATAAAAACCACTGAAAACAGGAGGGAAAAAAGCAAAGTGTATTACAGTTCCAAACTTATTCAAAAATCAGGACAAAATGCTCATGAAATCTTCAAAATGCAAATTTTGACAGAAAAGGAAAAAGAGTTATGAAAATTTATGAAAATTCTCAAAACTAAATCTTTTTTCAGCCAAAAAAATAAAAGTTCGATGGTTCAAATTCATGGAGATAAAATCACTGTAAAGGACATGGATTTCCTGGTGGTCACCTGGGAATACATTCCTGACTTGTTGTTCTGTGAGGAACTGAAAGAATGGCTTTGTCAAGTAAAAAACAAAACTCAAGATTATGGTTTTATTGAATCAGGTAAAAATTCTTTTATTTACCATGAAGTAAAGTTATCCCTAATTTCTAGTTAGCTTCTAGTCAGCTCCTTATTTAATGAATTTGCCCATGGTTGAATGCTTCCAGGTTCACTGCCAAAAACAGACTGCAGGATTGATGGGCAGGACACTGGATTTATTGTTGTATAACATGCAGCTTCTCCTCTAAAAATAACTAGTAGCTCATAGTAATTAAAGATTTTACCTAATATCCCATAAAAAAGCATCCTGAGATTTTATCTTGAGAAGCAATCCCATTTTTGCTCTCTCTTAAATGGTGGGAAATCTGGTTGTTATTTCAAATGCAGCATGAAAAATCCTGAAGTGCTACACCTTCATCCCACAGTGTTTTACTGGGAACTCACGGTGGAAAGATGCTGGAAAATGATGTGATTTTTAACTTTCCTTCCCAGTAAGATAAATGAAAGTAATAACAGCATCAGCATGATGCCAAACTAATAACTGAGTAGGAAGGTTCTAAAGAGATGCTGCCACTGTCAAAGCAGCTGCAATTATAACTTTAAACTGGGACAAACCCATCAGATTCCCACCATCTCAACCACTTATGCAAAGAAAAGAGTGATAAAAGCAGATTGTTTCTCCACCCCAAATTTACTTTATTTACTTTCTTTTCCCTTTAATAAGTGGATCATTGATAACGTTGAACAACTTCAGGACATCTTGTGGACAACAGGCTTTTCCCCCTCAATTCCTAGGAATGAAAATGGGGGACTAATCAGCCAGGCTGCTTTGTCTAAGTCTCCAGATCCAGCAATTGTCTTAAAGAGTTTGTCTCATCTTCCATTAGTATAGAATCCT